>NW_016164303.1:12306-32230 GCF_001687245.7 Rhagoletis zephyria | reverse complement strand
AAAAAAAAAACAAAAAATCAAGAATAATAATGTCCTTTGAGCGAAAAAATAAAACTCTTTTAGTAATTATTATCATTAATCTTTATTGGTTAAACTCGAAAAAAATCATTGTACATTACCCTAATACGCACGAACACAAATACATGAGTATAGTTAAAATTATTCTACGACGATTACAACTTGTTGGTTTTTTTGATTTAAAATTAAAAAATAAGGATTATTTTTCGTCCCTGGCCTTAACTTGAGCTTGGCGGAAAGTTCCCTAAAGAACATTTTTCCTTCAATTTATGTGTGAATAAGTTTGTCCGCTCCTCCTACTACCTTTTCATTCTTCTGGTCTTCAGGCGGATGTAAGTAAAGAATAGTCGAGGTTGGGTCTGCATCAGAAAGTAAGCAAGGTATAAGAGCAATTTTTAATACATATTTTAGTCTTTCCTCAACATTTGTCCCTGCTGGGGACCTGCTTCTCCAAGATTACGTCTATGACTTCGACTCTGTTGGAGAGCAAAATATCATCCATTGGGTGAAATGAATAGTTATACAAATAACGGTTGTGACTACCTTTAAGTGCCCCTGTTCGGTATCAAAAAAGTTAAGAAAATTTGCAAGTAGGTATTGCTTCCGTCGTACCATGGTCACTACATAGCTACTTACATATGTATATGGATGCCAGTCTTAGTGGCTCGCCGTTTTGCAGCATCAACACTAAATTGCAGAAGAGAGAGAGAGAGACATAACTGTTGTGGTTAAAATTCCCCTTATTCCACCAGCATATGTGGGCTTTGCATACTGCTAGAATTTGCTTATCATTCACCCAAATTGTTTAGGCGTCCAAGTTAAGTGTTTTTAGCGAGAAATCGGAAATTATGTAAGTAAATTCGTTGGCCAGTTGCGTTGCAATAAATCATAATAGTTGTGTGCGAGTGAAAATTCAATAGCCGTTGGATGGAATACAGCGTTTTTCGCTGTAATTAACAGCAAAATGGCGTCCAAATATATGCGATTCCTAAACATGTATAACCGCTTTTATTGCCATAATATTATTTCTCTGAAAAGCCGCTTAATATTAATTGGATGACGAATTGAATTTATTTTTCCAGCTAAGTATAAATGTGAACTAATTCTGATCCCTGTTTAAAGATTGGCTTTGCTGAAGTCAATATTTTCAATGGAGCCAGGAGGTTGACAATTCTGCTGATAAGATCTTTTTTAGTGGGCATTTGAAACCAATTATACTTTTAGCTATCGTATTATGTCTCTAGGAAGAAAATAACGCAGAACCATGGCGCTTGCGAATTCTAAAAGACGTGCAATTGGCAACTCGTGTTCTTATACTCGTACAGCTTACAAATAGGGCCCGGATACGTGACACCATTCTATAGCAGACTGTCTACTAATGTTCTAAATATATGTCATTTTCTTCTTTCCTTTCAGCTCACCGGTTTCATGTCGCGTTCTCTGCCACTGAGCATTGACACCTCCGAAGCAGTGAATGCCCACGATAATTCTGCTCAACACAAAACACAACCGCCCAACGTCGACGCTACTTCAACTTCCACAACAACTGTCGGCAGCAAACTCTTCAACCACGAGCAACATCAACCACACGAAGTCAACAACAATGCACTTGGACACCTTAACAGGGACGATGATTCTGCTGTTGCCTCGCACTCCCAGGGCTATGTTGCCGAAGTGGACAATGCTGCGGTGCTTCCGTACGACGAACACGACGACGACCAAGATCAGTCAGCGGAGACTCTGAATCAGCACACAAATTTCATTTTCAATTGGCACTCCAAGAACAGCGACATCAGCGCCATCGAACCACTACAGAAGCCTGACATAAATGTACTAACCATTGCCACGCTCTCCGATTTGCAGAAGCCGTTGCTCTTTGGATTGATCGCAGGTACTTTCATGATCACCTTGGTGCTGATTGCGTACAGGTGCTCGGTGGCACAGCAGCGTTTGGCCGACAAGGACATGCTCATAAGCGATGATGGCTTGCATGCAGTTGTAGTGTCCTTGCCGCCCGCTGCCGTGCTAGCTGCGCGCGCTAACAACAAAGTGGCGACACGAAAAGCCACGGAAGCCGCTCGGAACGCCTGTGGCGCTGGGGCGCAAGGTGCGACGTCACTAGCATATCAGCGCGGCAGCGATGAAGAGGGTGAGGAGCAGTACGAGCGCGGCGTGGAGGAAGTGTGTAGCAATCCGGCGATTTGCTCGAGAAACGCGCTCAAAGTGTAAGTGAATGTAGGCGAGTACGAAGTGTGTGGGCGCGCGCGCCGGTCAGTCAGCAAAAAAGGGGTGCTGGGGCGTATGAGTAACAAAATGAATTGATTGAGATTAAAACAGGAATTAAGTTACACACACTAAACGGAATGCGGATAAATGCATTTGAGAAGGAGGGAAAAAAATATTACCTTTAGCAAATTAAGCAGCATTAATGTAAGGCTACAACTAATATGTAAATTAAGCTACAGGCGGCAATTAGGCGGCCAACTAATCATTTATGATTTAAAAAAATTGTGGATGTTCTCGTTTCAACAACTTTTCGATAGACATGCCTACATTTAAGCAAACATAAATATTTAGCTGTACAAACAAACAAACAAATATTTAGTATAAATATGAGTGCACTTGCACCCGAAAACATATATTAACATTTAGGCTAAAAATCGATATTCATTCTAAATAGTCATTCGTTGCAAAATTATGCGTTTGTGTGATGCCACGTTAAATGTGGTGGTGCCGACGGCAGTTGAGGCGCTCTCTCGAACACATATACATACGTAGAGTTTAGTATAATTATGTAAAATTGCATAATTCATTATTCACAGTCAGTTGATTGCATTCATTTGCGTTTGAATTTGCTACAATTAAGCAATTAAGCGAGTGCTCTATTCTACGAATGCGTAACTAGTTTGTATGCGTGCGAGCGTGTAATAATTTGAATGTGCTTGTGCAAGTTTAATTACTAGAAATATCAACTGACAGCTGTGTGTGAGGGTGTGAATATGGAAAATGTGTATAAGATCTGAATAGATTTAGCTAAGTTTTGAGTGAGTTGTGCAGTTGTAGCGTGCAGAGTCGAAAGCACTTTGTATACATAATTTTAGGGCATTTTAATACTCAAATAATAAGTAAGTATGAAACCAGTTGGCAGGAGCTTCCTTCCAATGTTAAATTCTCAGAAAAGAGTAAAAGAAGGCAAAGGTTTGCCCCATTTTTTTCAACTGCTCAACGAAAGTATATACCTGATACCTACATATGTATGTAGCTAGACCGTCTGAGATCGAAAACAATATAATTTTTGCTCGCCTACAGACCCTCAAGGACTCCTATTTGTTGCTGAGCTTAGAACTCACACATTTCCAAAGCCACTTTTATGGCTGAAAATAGGGGTAATACAACTAGATGCGGACGAAGGAAGCAAGATTAATATACCTACAAAAATAATTTAAAAGCTTGCAATGCTCGATTAGCCTGAAAATGGTGACGGAGTAGACAATGCCTTGAGTACAGCTGAGCTTTAATTACCTCCTCAACAAATTTCCACCACGTAGTTGATGACCTTGGGTATTGCAAATAGTAGCTTGGTATACCGTGGTATATTTCTCAAGAGAGCTGCGAATACTTTCACCGTTGTTTTGGATATAAGCTACAGATACTGACTCTGTGTCACTTTCGGAGACTTCAACAAAGATTGGAGAATGTGTTTGCGAGAGTTTAGCGATGGCAGAAGCCCCAAGGTGTTGTAGTTAGTGGAAGTTCCTATATAGAACACAGCCATATTCCTGTAGAAAGCAGCAAACAGCCTTAAAGGATCACCCTTCATCTTTCCTTTGCACAAGAGTTCGCTCAGGGGAAAATATATCCTTGAACTGAGAATCGCTGAATTTGACCTCAGTGCGTACTGCGTATCAGCTTTCGATGTGGGATTTTATGAGAGCTTTGTGCGAGCTTAAAGTCCGTTCTTTGACCTGTATTACATAAGCTTTTGATATGCTCAACGCCAGAAAATACCACTTTTTCCATTTATCTTTGCACAAACTGCCAGCTGCTTTCATTTCTGAAGCATTCGACTAGTTGTATTTTCTTTTTTAAATACTTTAAAAGTGCAATCGATTAAAAACCATAAAAAAAACAGAAAGTGAAAACGATATTTATATTAAGGATTGTGTATCTTAGAGTATTTATTACGTTAGGAATGTAGTGGTAAACTTAATTGCTCAATTTGTAATTTGATAACTGCTTTGCTTTTCAAAATAAATTTTACTTCGGATTTAATGCTGCTTCTCTAGTGGTAAAATATTTTGAAAAGCATACGGTAGTTAAACCATTAAAAAAAAAAAAATCCCGTGACTTCCTTTCACAAACGCACACAAAAGCACTTTCTTCCAAGCACCAGTATTTACACAATCCTCTTCCTTCCCCTCAATAACAGTACATCTAAAAATTTGAATTTTTCCAAAAAAAAAAAAATTTTTAAATCAAAGCTCTGCAGTATAAAACATAAATTTTTCTTAATTATAATTTTTTTTTAATAATTATTCTAGAAAAGCGCAAAATCAAAACTAAGCGAATTTTTTAGTGAAAATTTTCAGGAAGAATACGGAAGGAATTTAACAGCGTATTTGTTTATACATGTGTGTATTGGTGTGCAAAAAGTAATTTAAAAAACAAAAACAAGAAAAAGCTTATACGACCTCAAAAATTATTTACATTTACCAGGCGACGGAGGGGTGGCGGAGATGGGAAGCGTTGGCGCTCGAAAAGGTGGTGTGCGGGCGGTTATGACGGCCAGACATTTGTATTTGTTTATTGTTTGCGAAGCGCGCTAGGGGTTTATAAGAAACATGTGTAGCTGCAAGCGTGGTGTTTTTTTGCCATTCCTTAAATCGATTTTGTAGATTGATCGACTATTTTCTTAAAATCATTTTGATTTTAAATCTTCAGCCGCACACCACCTAATAAATACATAGGCGGCCATCGTTGTGCTCCACATCCCATACGCAAACATTTTATACATAGAGCAAACACCATTTTGGCATAAAACTCAAAACTTTAGGCATATAAATTATAGGACAAAAATTATAAATTTTGTAAAACAAAAATTAAATTTAAATCAAAATTCAAAATTTAACCGTAATTGTATTAGTAAAAAATGTAAAATTACAAAACATAAGTAAATACGCGTATATTTGTACATTAAATGTGTGTGTAAAATTGATGTGAATTTGTGTTTCCGCTAGTGCAAAAAACACGAAAACAACAACAAACACAATGCTTCCTCTAATAGCAGTGTGGCATGTTTTTTGCAAAGCAACCACGAAAACACAAATCAACAGCAAAATTTAAGCGAAAATCAAAATAATACGAAAACAAGAAGAAGAAGAACAACAACAACAACAACAAAATGAGCACGTCGATATTCCTTATTAAAAACAAACAAACAAACATCAACAAATTTGTATGTATGTAATGTGTGAATAAAGCGACATAGCACTTTCCACACAAACCAATAAAAGTTGAGGAAAATTTTCGAAAATTTTTGTTGGTATGCGGTGCGAAAAATGCAGAAAACGCTGCTTAGTTAAGTTTTTTCTAGAAATTTTTTCCTTCGTTTGCTTTAAATGTCTTTTGCTTTTTTTTTGTGAATTTTTTATGTAAATGAAAACAAAGAGTAAATCAAAGTAGAGAAAAAAGTAATGCAAATATTTCGGCTAAATAAGACAAAATTATATGTGAAATAAATTAGTGAATATTTAAATAAAAATAAAAGCGAAAATTAGCAGACTAAATAACTATACATAAATAACAGAAAAATGGAATTTGTTGTAGAGAAAAGTTAACCAAATTGTTGCACAAACCCAACCATAGTCAAAACAACCCCAATCGCAGTCAATTGAACAACACGGAGGCAAGCAGTCGTCTGGGTTAAGTGAGAACATTTACGTCGTTAATTACACTGTACAAAAAGATCTCTAAGAAACACGTAAACTTATACTGATCATGGGTCCTGGGTTCTGGGTCCTGGATCTACATACATATGTGACAATGCTAAGGACTAAACCGTGTTTGTAAAATTAGTGCTTTCAACTAAATGTTAAACCCATTTGAGTTTTTCAAAGTCCTGGCAATCCTAACCAAACACTTATTTGTGTATTTATATTTTATTTTATTTGTCCTCCAATTTCTTGTTTGTTTTCTAAACCTCATTGAAGGTAACCAATCGAACTGCTTGCCTCCAATAACTTGTCCAAGATGCATTGCACCAACCAACCACGAACCAAACTACTAAAGTCCAATGCACTCACTACCTGTTCCACGCAATTCATTAAATCCTTTCTCCTAGTGGAAGTGAATACAGCGAAGCAAATGAGCAAGAAGAGTAGAATTGGGCTCGAAAGCTACAATTCTTTGCCTTAGTTACTGGAAGCGTAAGAAGTATTAAATGATCAACACATATAGACACACGACCATTTCATGCAAATTATATATAAGTATACATATATAAATATGCATATGTATGTAGTAAACATATGTAAATATGGTTTTTTGTGTATTTGTAAATACCAATGAGTGCACATATGTGGTCCGTAGTTACTTTTGCATTTTACCGTAATCAAAATCTCTTTCATTCATTCAACTATTTACATACAAACATACATACATAGATAGTATTAATATTATTTACGTGACTGCATACGCTTCTCAATTCAACTCATACTGTATGTCTGTCTATGTTTAAATATATATTCGTATGCCTACTACTACACATTTACGCTTTAACGGTATTTAAACGCTCATTCAATGCAACGCATTCATAAATGTACATATGTTCGTATGTATGTATGTATTAAATATGCTTGCAACATCAATGCTTATAATGCTCTCATTCATTCATTCATTCAATCATCCACATTGGCAATCATTTATTCAGCAGATTTGCCATCATTCTTATTAACATTCAATAATTCATTTAGCCGCATTCGCATTAAATATTTCTCCATATGTATGTATGTATGTCATTGCGTGCAATAATCAGCTCATTCATTCAAGCAATTCATCTCAGATAGTTAAATAGATAGCATTAACAAGTAGGTTATGAATACATAAATGAAAAACTACATATTACCACTACATAGGAACTCATGAATAACGAATTACATAGGTACGCATGTATGTAGATATGTATTCCATATGAGATAATATTACTTTGTAGCAAGACATATACATATAAATATTAGATATGCATAAATAAATTCGATTAAAATAATAAAAGTAGCGACACACATTCATACTAAATATGTAAATAGTTCTTAAGATGTTAGTAGGTACGTTATGTACATACTAAGTACATATACATACATACAAACAATATTATGGTGTAAGCAGTTATATCGAAGGTTATTGAGCAGTATTTAGTTGCGAGAACAGCTGCAGGCAAATGAAACTAAACATACATACATACACAAAACTATCCTACAAATACAAATGCAATAGAAAATGAGTTAAAATGTTGCAAATGGCTGGGGTATTGGGTCAATTATAGATTTGGACAGGAAATTTATTATTTATTTACATAAATTAAATAAATTTCGATAAGAATTCCATATTAAGTTGGGTGCAATAGCAAGCAATAAATTGTTAAAATGGCAGCAATTAGTTTAACTAAGCACGCCGGCCATATTTCCATAGGAATTTTTCCAAAGGCATTCCAATGGGCAATTATTGAAATGAATATGTCTCTTACCTGCAGTAGAGATTCGCAGCCGCTTTGGAAGCTTCTCGCAGGTAAATGACGGCGAATGTAATGGAATTTACTTGAAAGGGGTTTCACTACTCCGAAAGCGACACTTGATTGTTTCAGGGGGGAAATTTTAGACCAAAGTTTGGGGGATTCTACAATATTCTTCTAGGTTCCAAATTCAGTTGGTAGGTCGCTCAAAGGTACTTCTCCAGTAATTAGCAAAAAAACAAAATCAATGACCAAAAGTTAATGCAAATTTGATACGCCGTTAAAATAATGTATTTTTCCTCTGCCAACTGAGCGATTGGCTAGATTTATTAATATCTGCTACCAGGTGGGTTTTTAACCTTAAAACTATCTCTCATTTACAGTAAATTGGTAAAGAGTTGTTGTAACCATTTTACCATTTTTGTTCTCTGGTTAAGCTACGCCGAATTAAGTGGCAGCTTCTTCTGAAATGGTACTTAGCACCGTTTTATCAAGTAGCTTTTAAAATTCATCTGTCCATTAAACACATTTTTTTTTTCAGAAAAAAATTTAACACACATATCGCAAATTTTCTTTTCCAAATTTTCTTTTTATGCAGAAATAGAAATAGAGCATCTAGATAAATTTCTGCATAAAAATTAAAATTTTGAAAAAATTTCGCTCAAAATGGGCCACACACAAACAAAATTAATAAGGCAGGATTTAAATGCATCCGCAATAGAAACGAGATCATCAATCAACAATTTTCAAGGAAACCAACATTTCCATAATGGATGCTTTGGGTGCCAATTAGCTATCATAAGAAATGTTTGCTTCTTCATCTCCTGCACAGATTTACATGAAACTATTGCAGAGTTTATAGAAATGCTCGATATTCTACAGTATCAACACTTCCTTAGTTGTTATCTATTTAATTACATAGTCTGTGGCTTTATTGTCTGCAACAAAAGCATTACAGTGGGTTGGAAATTCGGAGGATTCAGTCTCGTTTTCACAGCGGGGGGTTAACTCAGATTCGGCAGTTAACTTTAAAGAGAGCGAAACCTCAGTCAGTTAGAATAATGCTCAGAATTATTATGTATGCAAATATTTTACATATTTCATTCATATTTCATTTGATAAAAAATTTTAATATATAGTTCTCTGTTACTAAAGGAAAAATATTTATCTTTGAAATGTAGAGGGGGTATTTCCTGCATTTTTACCTTAAGTTCCTAGGCTTTCTTGCTTTGGCTCCAAGAGCTTAATAACGCAGAATTTCGGCAATATATTTGCTAATCTGACCATTTGCAACTTTTTAATCGGCAAACAAGTTCAACTTACGAAACAATCAATACAAAGTGGATAACTACAACTATTTACTACAGCAAATAGGCATACAAAACCAATACAAATAATAACGCTAACTACAACTACAACTACAAATACAACAAAAACATTATTAGCCCTGCTTAAATTTGTATTTATTAGCTACATATATTTAGAATAAACTTAATTTAAGCAGAAGTAATTATAAATACGACATAAATTAACAAATACCTATTAAAATAAGGGCATAGATTTCGATGTAGATGGCTAAAGCTAAAATAACTACTATAACCAATAAAGAAGACTGTAAATACTAATTTTATATCTCCACGCATAAATAACTAAGGAACTAACTGAGAGTAGGTAAATAAATAAATGTCTTCAATTACACAAATAACAAACAAATACAAATTCAGTTAAATTTTGTTTGCTCAGCGACAAGTTATGCATTTTAGTAAATGAAACAGGAATTTAATGCAAATCTAAGGCAGTTCAACACACACCCATACTTACATACATTTGCTCCTAAAAAGATTGCCACTTTCAAGCTGAAAGGACATTAAAACCTATGTGCTGTAAGGTCATGCGTGTGTGTGCGCATGGCAGGAGCTTTTAGTGGCACTGCAAATGTTGTAAATTTTTAATGCAAATTTAAGACTAAGTGCAAAAGCATTTAACTCCTGAAATATCTGTATCTCAAGCGTATGGGAAAAAGAATTATACAAATGCATTCATGCATACACAAATGCAAATATCGTAAATACATACATCCATTACATTAGTTAATAATATATTAAGCAGTTGAAATTTGGGCTTTAGGCTGGGCAGCAACAAAAAAGTGCATAAACATAATTAATAACTGTTCATGCATGCCAACAGACTCGCATACATACATACATGTATACATATGCACATTCACACATCCCTGCAGGAAATTGAATTAGTTTGAAAGTAATTTATAAACTACTTTATTGCAATGATAACTAATTAAAATCCCCACTATTTTACCTTCAACGAACTCATTTAATTAACATGGCGATGTCCTAGGAAATAGTCAATTGCCTTTTCCTGAATGTATTTGCAAGTATTTTAAAATGAATTTGGCTTAAACAACTTCAAAGTCAGTATGTTTTCTGCACTTCACAGATGCTTTTTCATAACTAAAAAAAATCGAAATTAAAAATTTAAAATCTAAAATTAAAAGAGATTTGAACATCGACGTTCTTGGCTGCGACCAATTGACCATCTTTGCACGCTCAGCTACAGCCAGACATGTAAATGTGCTTTCAAATGTTCAGTTTGCATTGTGTGCAAGCAGCAGGGCGATTGTCCGACTTTGCATTTAATTTCAACTACTTTAAAATTAATTTGGACTTTCGTATGTTTCTTTTGAATACGCTTGCGTTCTGGACAAATTGTTTTTTTTTTTTTTGAGCAAAAAGTGTATGAAAATTCGAAACATTTACTCATTGCATTTGTTTTAAAGTAGTCTTTCAATTAGTTAATTAACAAAAAAAACACAAAAATCTCTTGCTTCCGTCAGGGATGTCACATATTCATGTATGTGTATGTATTTTTGCTGACGTTTTGATGTAAGTATGTATGTATATGAGATCTAAGTAAAAAGGTAAACAAATTAATCAACATAAAAGCTTAACGCAAATCAAATAAACGACAAAATTGTAAACAAATACAACAACAACTGCTTTTCGCATGTAAGCTGCTTTGTTTTCTGCTAATCGGCAAATAATCAGAAAATTGCATTTTAAATTCTGTATGCTGAGTATATACAAAAACAAAATGACTTGTGTGAAATGAGAGTATGCAGATGAAGGTTGAAAAGCGAACACCACTGTAGGGTTAATAAAAAAAAAGAAATTTATCAAAAAAAATTATGCACAGAAGGGAAGTGCATTAAAGTTTTTTCAGCAGTGTGTGTGTGTGTAAGTTAAGTAAAAAGAACTTTACAAATTTAAAACTTCATATTTTTTAGCACAACTCCTTCGAATCCTTTGTAAAATATTTCCATAGTAATTAATGTAATTATACTCCCTTTAATTGCCAGATTTTTTATAAAACTGATAATTAATAATATTTGATAAATTAAAAACTAATTTCATAAAAAAAAAATTAACAAGCAAATGAACTTGGCATCAAAGCAAAAAAAAATATATATATTACAAAAGTAGATCAACTTTATGATATTAAATTGGCATAAATTCATTAAAGTAAGAAAATTAGTATAAAAATATTTAAACAAAAAAAGAGAAGCAAAATATTACAATTGGCTAAAAAATGAAATGAAACGAAAAAATGCGTTGAAAGTGTGGCAAGCGATATTCTGCACTTATTACTCAAAAGCATAAATGCGTATACAAATGTAGTGTAGAAATCTGCAAAGCGCTTAAGTTTCTGTAAAAAATGAGGAAAAAAAAGATTTGTAGATGAAAACGGGACAGATTGCTCGTGAAGACACTAAAACTAAGTACGCATATTTATTTAATTAAATACTAAATATTGCTATGAAATAAAGTAAACTGATCTAAACTAACTATAAAGCTAAGATTAAATTTAAAATCAAGATAAATAAAGTCAAATTTCAAATTTAAAATACAATTTTCGAGAGTTTTATTTCCGTAAATACTTTCTTAGTTTTAGAATGAATGGTTAAGGCGGTAAGCGTCAGGCCGCGGCACTCAAAGCCCTTTGCACTTCAACTAACGCCTGTCCTACAATTACATACCTCGCCGATAAGTTAAGTTATATTTCTGGTGGCAAGGGTATGGCAACTCTCTAATTTTGCCATGAAAAAAAAAGTTTTCTTCACAACAACGTGCCGCTCGGTAA
Organism: Rhagoletis zephyria; assembly: GCF_001687245.7. NCBI lineage: Eukaryota > Metazoa > Arthropoda > Insecta > Diptera > Tephritidae > Rhagoletis > Rhagoletis zephyria. The sequence goes on along the minus strand of NW_016164303.1, from coordinate 20,331 downwards.
GCACCTTCAACTGTAGATGTCTCCATTTCTACGATAATTTCAAGACGTACACCACGAATCGAAGGAGAAGCTCGTTCAAACACTGGATCAAAATGTGAGTGCCAAATATTTATGTTTTATGATAAAGGGTGGGGTGCAATAACACGATCGTGGTGCAGCGGGACGCGGGTGGTCGCGAGCGCAGTGAGGGGGGCCATCAAAAACGTACCCGCCCTGTTATGTGTTTATTCATTTTTATTTTTCAAATGTATCCAATATACATATCTGTAAATATTAAATAGACATTTATTTCAATTTAGATATTAGATGTAATTTGTTTTAAGCTAATTCGGTATCGACAATCGGGGGAAATATGTATTTACATATGTACAGCTGCGGTCAACTAATTATCTGTCATCATGCCCGTCCTTTTATATGGCGCAGAAACTTGGGTGATTTCGAAAAAAGATGAGAAGACTTTAGGGGCTTTCGGGAGAACAATTCTTCGCAAGATCAACAGCCCTGTTTTCGTGGACGACGGGTATCGGAGGAGATGGAATGACGAACTGTATAAGCTTTTTAACGACACTCACTGGCTTGGACATGTTGTGCGTAGGAATGACGATGTTCCGGTGAAAAGATCCTTCAACTCCGCACCTAAGGCTGGACAACGAAAGCAAGGGCGCCCACGAACGCAATGGAAGGACCAAGACCAGAAGGACCTGTCTGCGCTCGGGATAACCAACTGGCGCAAATTCGCACAAATGTGCTCCTTTCGTGCAGTTATAGCCGGTATATTTACGTCGCAAACAAAGTTCGGAATGTGGAAATGTGTTAACAGGTAACCTATGGAATATTGCAAAAAGTTATTTTCTGCCCACGGATTCATAATATCAGGGTTAAAACACGCCCATTGATGCCCCCTAATGACCTAATTAAATGGCAATGTTAACACGCGGTCCTTTAAAAAAATCTGTGGTGCAGAAAGTAGTTCAAGAAAAACTGCGAGCAATTCAACTACTTTATTAGTCATTGAGCGGCGATTAATCTACCAAGAAAATACTAGTTTTATGCGACATTCATACGGAACTCAAAGCTCTCTTATCACTTGAGGTAAAATTAGGATATTAAGAGAATATAAATTCCCTTGTCGAGTACAGTGACAATTAACTGCTATGGATTGCGGGATAAGAAATTTAAGGATTATAAGAAATTACAGAATCTAGAAAGAGGAGAAATCATTTGCATAAGCTGGGAATATGGTTCAGTTATCTCTGTCGCTCTAGCGCGTCTTGGGGCGAGAGAAAATTTTAGGCTCAATATGTTCGAATGATGAGCATATCCATTACCTACCTATCACACGGCATATGGCGTCCCATAAATTGTCCAGATAAAGAAGGTGTACTTAATTGTGTAGAGGCCAATATATGTATATATCCCAGCAATTCCAAAAATTCATATCAAAGTAGTGACTTGACGCTACTAGATGTCCTTTAAGAAACACAATTAGGCATCATAGATATGAATGTAAGCAAGACAATATTAAAATAGTAAAAAACTTTGAATAAACAAAACTTTGTGGACTTCTCGCAATGTGAAAAGAATTTCTACAAATATTTCAAGTTCAGCAGCTTTTTTTAATTACTATGTAGTTATGTATGCTTCTACGAGTATGTAGATACATAGAAAAAATCCTATCAAATGAGAGCTCTTCCTCCACTTCAACGGCACTCTAGACTTTTATGCCACTTAGAGAACAAGTGAATACTCCGCATAAATGTTTGGATTATTATATGTTTGAATGCGCTCTGCATATACATATATATGCATGCATGTAGATATGTATGTATATATGCATATGTAATCTGACTCATACACACACACACATCCACCGTCAGAAAACCACTCCTCTAAGGGCGTTAAAATATCAACGACCAACTAACCATTCAGGCAACTACAACTACAATTGTAATTACTTCCGTTAAAAAAAATGTTTAGTGGCACTTAAAAATCACTTACTTAATATTCGAGCAGACCGAGCGACCAAACAAAGGCGGACAATGGTGGTGAATAACAGACATAAAAAACTAGAGCACTTTTAAAATCATTTTCAATTATGCGAAATAAATTCAAGCATACTTTTATGAAATTACTCAGGAGATTTATTGTGTGCATACTGCGAACATATGCAAAAGTATACCTACATACATGTACATATGTATGTACATATACGGATGTGAGCGTGTTAAGCTCTCAAGTATACATATTTATTAAAGTATGGAAGTCATATCAACAAATAAGATTATTTTTTATTTATTTTTCAATGTGAATGTAGCAAGGGGTGCACCCACAAATCCCATAGAGTTTATTCAATGAATGGACGATTGTACATATTTACATAAAAGTTAATATATACACATATTTGTATGTGAGAGTGTACGTATTCAGTTGTATTATACTTTTGACTTTTTTTTATAAAGGAAAAGACTTCCGTACATTTATGCAATATTGTATGACTCATTTTTACTTAAATTGGTAGCTGTAGATAAAATATAGAACTTTTAAAATATCACTTATCTGAATGTACATTTGATTTTGTTTAGGAAGAATCAAATTCTACTAACCAATACTTTAGTTTTCTTGAAAATTATATTAGTTTGTTTTTAGAATCTTTGTTCAATTGGCAGCCAAATGAATTAGAGCAAACATATACATATGTATGTACGTAGTTGACATCAGTAATTTCAGAAGAAAATATTTGTTTGATAAAATATCAATTATTGGGGATTTGTTTAAAGAGATATAGCGGCAAGGAACTGAACATCCAAACAAAAACATTTTGGGATGGAAATTTTAAGACACGTCTGATGAAATTAAGGATTTTACTATGACAGTATTTCGATTGGTCCTGAAGAGAGTTGTGCATAAACGTTCCCCACATCAATACTCTAGTACTTCTTTTCAGCTGAAAATTTGCACAGCTTAATACTGAGGCTAGGCCAAGAAACCCTCAGTAAGCCTTGTCTGCAGGATTGTTATGATGGCCTGGAAGCCAAGATCGATAAATGAGCGCTGATGCTATCAAGTAACGTTTTGAACTCTTTAACTAAATTTTATTTTTGGGCCCGGCTTTCTAAGCAGACTTTCGACAATAATTGTCAATATATTGCGTACATATATGGAAGGACCTATTCCCAAGGTATCTGGCAAAACATCCAACCTAACTAACAAAAGAGAAATAATCTAACTACATACATATAACCTTTTGTTCTTTTTCATCACAGACCAGCGAAATTTCTGGGAAATTATATTATTTTAGAAGAATTAATATATAGAATTACATACTAACATAACTTTCTCATGGTAGGGAGTCAATTCTTATTCTGTGAAACCGTGAACTGAAAATATTTTCCATCACTTCTAATAAAATAAAGATTATTCCTTTAAATGAAAATATACATTCACTGTTAAATTTGTTTTCAAAAAAGTTGAGACTATCAAAAAAAGAAAAATAATTACCTGATAGAGGTTAATGGAAAAGCTTTTGATGATCGAGATTCGCTTAGTATAATAATAAAGTGAAAAAAATAAATATTTCACTGAGTTTGAATTTTTGACCCACAGGTAGAAAATATTTGTATTGTACTCGCACCTACAGTGACTCACGTGACAATTTCCGACCTTCACTTAATTGATACGTAAGTTTAATTTTGTCACACGTGTTAAAAAAAAAAACTTGGCTACTACTATAAGTCGCATGTTTACGTTCTAAAGTCCATTAAACATAAAATGAAAAATGTGTGGAAGAGCGATAGAAATCGATTATATAAATTGGCCGTTACCTATGTAACGCTGTAATCCATTTTACCAAAGGCTTGCATAGCGCATTCAACTCAAGTTGAAGCTTATTAACTTCCTATATTTTTATAAACGTCAGCTTGCATCAATGTTGATATGACTACCAACATACATCCACAAAAATGTTTAAATTTATTTTTAAATTTTTCGTTATATGTATTATTAAACATATGTAGGTATGTACGTATGAATATGCTGTAGGTTTATTGCGGGTGTTGACACGTCATGTTCACGTTTACGCCACAAATGTCCATTGAACCAGACTTCTGTGCGTGCTTAATGCTCATGTTGCGATTCAAACTAGACGCCTAACCCACGGTTGGCAAGCGACACATTTTTGACAGGCAAGCTACAACAAAATTTGCATAATACTTGCATGTGTTTCCTTGCAGTATACGAAAGCATAAATTCTATTTAGATAAACATACATATGCACATGCACACTATAGTATGTGTAATAAAGGGTGTTTTTTTTGTTAAGTTCAATTTTCCGATAATGACTCAACGCTCATAAGTTGGCCATATCTTCCAACGCTATTATCAAAATCGTATTCAGCTGGGCTTGCCATTTCGTCATGAATTGACCAACGACAGAATATTACTTACAAATAATGGGTGTCAATATATAGGGTCATTAATGTCATGGACATTAATTCCATTAACATTACTGCACATCACCAAATAATTCTATTTTTCAGTCGATTAAATCGAAAATTTTTGGATTTCTTAGTTGACAAAATAGTTCGGACCATTGTCCAGATATGGCATCCATTGCTTAAAAGTGGTCGAATACAAGACTTTTAAAATGCGCCAACTTCGAGCCAGTGGCGCCCACTTGCCAGAAATTATATTTCTAATGAAGTAAGTTTTTCAATTTGAAATTATACAATGTCATTATTTTTTTTTTTTCAATATAAAGCTCTAACACCTCTAAAAAAAACACCCTTTACAAATGTCTGAATTTATGTAGGTATGCATACATGCAAATGTCACTAGTGATTAGTCAGAGTAATAAAATGTAGCTCCTTTTGGATTTGTTCTTTATTGCCAACATAACAGTTATGAATATGAAGTGCGAAAAAATATTGCGGCCTACACGGAAAAAATACAATTACATAGAGTATATTTGTACGAGTAGAGCAACTCATAAATGTTTGGTACTACTTGGACTACATTGACTAGAACTTGCAAAGCACTAAATTAAATATTCAAGTAATGTTAAGCAGAAGTAATTAATATTTGTAGCATATATAAATATTTAATGGCAGTAAGATACAAAATTGATCTGAGGCAACAAAGCGTGGAAAATTAATACGAAATGCATTCTTTTAAATATTAAAATATAATAATAATACGGACATAACACATATGCATGTTTGCATAACAACATATTTATGTATGTAGTTCAACTGTGATTCAATAATAAACTCTACGTTAAATAAAGAGTTGTTTAATACACTTGGAGAATAAATAGGGTTGTTGGCTACTTTGGCTTTGCGTCCTGTATGCAGTCTACTCGACTGTAGCGTAAGTATGCGCCAATCGCTGATAAATATTTATACGTATGCATACCTCTGACTTCAACTAACTGATTTTGATATTTTGATATATTTTCAGTGAATGTTTATGTAATTACACTGTGCGAAAGTAAAATTTACACACAACAATATCAATATACTCGCGAGATTAGAGACCAAATATAGTAAAACTGGGTTTTTGGTTTTTCTCTTTGACGTCGGGATCTTTTTTAACGGGAACATGAACCGGATGAAATATTGGTCTGTTCGGTTCAGCGGTTCAAACCGTTGTTGCACTTTTGGACTGGTTCGCCAAAGCGGTTTTTTGGTCTTTGATCCGGCGTTACGTTTCGGTTCAAAGGTTCGGAAATCAAAAAAAAAAAAAAATAACGCGCAAATTTCAGTGTCAAGTGTCTGGCAAATGAGATGGGTTGCCTTTACATTTAATATTGCCACATGGTAAACAAACATCGTATGTAACAAAAAGAAAAGAGTGGGTAAATTTATCTATTGAAAATTGATTGAAACGAACCTTTAAACCTTTACCAAAAAAGGTTCGGTTTTCAGTTCGGATCAAACATTTGTGGAAAATGGTTTATAAAAGAATTCTTCAATTTCAAAGATATGACTAAATGAAAAAATTATTTAACAAATTTAGTGAACAACGTGGGTCTCCAATAAAACAGAAAACTATGTAGAATTAAAAATTACATAATTTTTTGATGCATGAGCACAAATAGGTATTACAAATGTACTAATATTATTACAAAGTGCACTAATATGCACACGACCATATCGTCGAATTTCGCCCTTCCAACTTTACTAGCTTAAAAAAATATAAATAAATAAAGTGCATTTTCTATAGATGCCTTTTCGTCCTTGTGAACCAAAAGAATATAGTTTTTTTTTAATTCTACAGAATTTTCCATTTTATTTAGTACCCGTATTTTTATTATGCATTCTACTGGATTTTTTTAATTAACCATATCTTTGAAATTTCAAGAAATAAATCGAAGTTTTACTATAAATATTCGCCCGCTATATTTGTGAAAATATTGGCTGTTTCGTGTGTTTTATTTTTGATTGTTGTACGGAGTTATGAAACACAGCTGGTCATCTCCTGATGGTACGTTATTCTGTTAATCAATTTGTAATAGATTTTTGAAGAAACTAGGAATTCAGGACTTTAATTAAACGAACAGCCTGTATGCTACTCCGACCAAAAGCACTTGTTTTTGTTAAGCCTTGCCGATTCGTGCGATCTCGCAGAGACCACCAGTTGACCCCTAGTATTTATTACCGCACAAGTGCAGGCCTAGGTTTTTTAGGGAGTTTTAATAATTTTGTGTTATTTTCTTAAGTGAGGAGAATAACAAGAATATGAGAATGAATATCTAGTCGGAGCTTAAACTCACTTTGTATGCATGAGGCCTAGTATTCCAATACCCAACTATAATAACACACACGCTTACAAATAGATTTTTGGCGTGCGTCTTGATGTTGTTACACAAATAGGAGGGACCTACAATTGTAATTGTTATAAAAGCTGCTCTGCGACCACAAATTTGAAATTGATAAAAAAAAAAACTTAAAGTCGCCAATCTGTGAAAACTGAAAAGTAGCCTCTCTATGTACAATCCAGACTTTCAGAAAAACTTGGATTCATCAAAATAGTCTACCGAGAATAATCCAGACCATCTAAGAAGCGAGAATTATGCAAAGCTAATAACTATATTTTACATACAATTTTATTTTTAATTGATCATTCCAAGTAATTACCACTTAATCCTCTGCCGACAAAGAGTAAAAGCCTAACCATCTAAATAAGCATATAAACAGATATAAAACAAAGTAATACAAACCCAGCAGAGAACCGTACGTTTGGCGGAAAAAGCGGTTTTCGAACAACTTAGAATCCGGGAACGTACAGAAAACGTTTCCAATTTTCTTTCATTTTTCGTATCCGACAGTAGCTGAGTATGCAGGGGAGCGCGCTACTATTTCTTGGCTTTCAGGTAGTCCCGGGTTCGAATGCCGGCAGACGCAATAAAAGATTTTATTTTTTTTTTCTCTCCGAACTTTGAGGATAAATCTGTGAAGTACAGAAGGAAAGCGTATCTAACGAAAAATTCAGTCAGGCAAAGTTCAGAAAACAACTGAAAACGTAACCGTTTCACAACCATTTTGGCTGATTTTCTAGATGATCGTTTTTGTCGTACAACTTAGTGGAAAAACAGAACGTCAAAATATCCGAAAATCGAATTGGTAAACGGACAAAAATTCGCAGCTTTCTTGTTTTCTTTCCGTTTTCGGATCTTTTTCCGGTTGGGAATATTGTCGTAGATGTACATACCTATGCGTAGGTATATATGTGCATCTATGTGTTGAGATATGTACGTCTGTGCATTTGTATACTTTCGTCCCTTTTCAGCAAAGCAAAGACAGCTAATCCCAATATAACAAACACAAAAGCTCAAAGTCCAAAAGAAACGAAAAATAATATTTTGTCTATGTAGTAGTGAAGGAAGGTGCCATTGCCATTGCCACGCCCCAAATGTCGCCAACACATATGAAGACATTCATTAGGATCATTTGTCATGGACAGACAAACAATTTAAGGAGCAAAGAACTAATAAAGCAAGGAAGTCCACATGCGACCCAAAGCAACAAT
>NW_016164303.1:0-11510 GCF_001687245.7 Rhagoletis zephyria | reverse complement strand
CCCAAGATGTTGAAATGTTAACACAAATTTTAGTTTTGTATTACCAAGCTATGAAAAAGCATCTGCGAGGCACAGAATAGAAGCGTATTTGAACGAAAAAGCTGCCGAACACATATCTATGTAAAGTAAACAACCCCCCCGCTGCATCCCTTTTTCAATAGTTCCGAACCATTTCTAAATTCGTCACTTTAGATATCGCTTTCTAGTGAAAAAAACTGAAAAAATTAGTTTCTTAAAAGTACCTCTTTTCGCCGATTTTGGACTGGTGGGGATATAGTTCCTATCGGACTAGTTCCTTTTTGGCGATAAAGACCTAGTACGGAACTAGAAATTTGATTCACTAGTCCGCGGTTTCCCTGCAGGGCAGTTTACGTCTTTCACTTGCTTTTCTATTCTGAGGTTCGCGCATCAGCCAAAAATGTTTAGCAAATATTTTGTACTTGCAATAACAAAACGACGGCTTATTTGATAGCTACTCGCATACAAGCATAAATACATAGCTGCAAGTTGCAGTCACATCCTTGAACTATTTTAAGCAGCTCAATGGCTGTTCTATGGCACACTGCTGCCCTGTGGCTGACATGTTTGCTGAATGGTTGCTTTCTTCGATTTTTCACTTAAAGGTTTCGCGTTGACAAAAAGGAAAAAGCCAAATCTTGAGTTGCATTGCGGGGGTGCATTTTAAAGAACTCTTGAAGCATAGTTTGGGATACTCGGGTGCTACTGAAATTTAACATCTATGAATTTTATTAAATAATTCCTGGGTGCATTGAACTTCGGTTGCTAATTCAATAAGCTTCAAATACAAATGCAAATAAAATCGCATTCGGTAAATATACTTTCAATTTAAAAAAAAATTATTTCAAAATGTGTAGATATACTCTACCAAAACGTGGAAACATGATTGGAGGCACTCTTCCGGACCGTTTAGTTTCTTGAATCGTGGATTTCGGTTAACCAGCGAGATCGCCGGATGTGCTACTGAAAGGGGCTGATCTACGTAAATAAGCCGCAGTATTTAGAGACGCAGTACTCATTAGTTTACCCAAACTTGTGAGTCGTAGAGAAATGCTAGATATGATATTCATCGCAAAATTAATGGCAAGCTTGATTAATAGCCCATCCCTTCCGACTGGAGTAAAATTTAATTTTCCCTATCGAGTACCTAAACACTTTCGAATTCTGTTTTTGAAGCCACGCAAAACTTTTTTGATTTAAACAAATAATTCCGTTGTTTATGTCGAAATTCTAACTCTCATTCCAGCACGTCTGACATACCGGACTCTCAATAATTGAAATGCTATATTTAGCATATCCAATCAGCTGATGAATTTTATGCTGTCGCTGAACAGTTTTAGTCTTGACATTTAACAAACCGCAAAAGTTTCGGGACTTTTTTCCTTCACTTTGTTGGCATAAAATGTGATAGTTTACACGCTAGTACCGTGCAACTGCTTTTACTTTGAATATAAGTATATATCTAGTATATATATATATATCGACGGCTGAGTGGAAGTTCGACCTTTCTCGGCAGCCGGTTCGAAAACCTCCTACCTCAGAAAGAAACCCAAGAACGCCCTAATTCAGAATTTAGTTGAAGAGTGCCCTATCTCAGAATTTGATTAAAAAACGCCCAGTCTCAGCAAATGGTTCAAAAATGCCTTATTTCGGCTGCCGATCTAGTGAACTCACGTTGAGATAGGGTGTTCTTGAATCATATGCTGAGATAAGTTCTTCAATCAAATTCTGAGATAGCGCATTCTTGAAAAATTTGCTGAGAGAGGGTGTTTTTGAACCGGCTGCTGAGTTACTTAGGTTGATTTGCACTCAGGCGTCGATATGAAGTGTACATTCTTTCTTCGTGATCCAATAGAAAATACGATAAATTCAACACTTTTTTTTGTTTTCTATATTGGAAGGCTCGAGGTGTTAGCGTGTAAACTATCACATTCGCAAAAGAAAACTATAAAGACATTTTCATGTGGAATTTTATGGGAATAAAATGAAAACAACATAAAATTGGATTTTATTTTGTTTAAAAAAATGGTACGATAAAAAAAGTTGGATGTTCCGATACAGTTCCCTAGAAAACCTTTGAGCTTGGAATAATAGCATTTACTGTCATAATTTTAATACCCTCTAATGGCGGACATTATAAAATACGATTGAAATGTAAGACATCTACATAAATATCTGAATAAATATTATTGTACGTTCACTATCAGTTGTTGACGTCTGCAATAACAAATTGTTTTCAATAACATTTGCCTGCTTCATTATCGCACACAAGGGGTGAGTTTTGGGGTTCAAACCCCCCCCCTAAAGCTAATAACCTTAAATGCAAACTGTATGTTAAAGCTTAGAACCCAGCTCTCAAGAAAAGTCACAAGAAGTATTTTTAACCGACTTCCAAAAAAGGAGGAGGTTATCAGTTCGTCGGAATATTTTTTTATTTTTTTTTATGTATGTTACCGCATAACTTTGGACCACGTCAACCGATTTCGATAATTATGTTTGCATCGGAAAGATAGTATCTCAGAGGAGGTCCGATACTAATCTGGTTAAGATCCGATCAGTTTATCATGAGATATATATATATATATATATATATTTTTTTTATATGAGAGTTGAAGTCGGTTTTTTTGCTAAAAATTACTTGTTTTTTATTATTTTTTGCTTGAAAAATAAATCTCCTTTTGCTGTAAATTTTCTTGAAGAAACAAATATGCGAGCATTTTTTTTTTGAGAGCCGCAAACAGATTTAAGAAATTTTGACAAAGGATTTAAGAAGTTTCTTGTGCGTCATTTTATATGAAGTTTTCGCTTTTCTTGAGAGCTATTAAAAGTTTAAAAATCACCATCTCCATCGAAAACCAGCAGCGGGATTCCAGCATTTGCTATAGCTGATTTTGATCGCCAAAAATCTCCAAAAGCAACATTTAGTTACATACCCCTCATGCTGCCAGATTTTGTTGATTACACATTACAGTTATTACTTTTCGATTCAGTATACTTTTAGGTCCACTGCTTTTCATTTAGAGAATTTTGGTGACGAAAATCTAGCGTAGTGACCAGAAATCGAGGAAAATGATCATTAAATTTCTTTTTAAAATTTGTTTATTACTTTCGAAAGTTGAGCGCATCTCATTTTTATAGAAAATTTTATTAAACACGTAATTTTTAAGCAAACAAAATTTAGGAATACCGTTAATTTTTTCATTATCCAATGATCAGATTTAAACGAAATTACGGGACGACCGTTGAGGTACCATCTTTCCGATAAAAAAAAAAAGCAGAAATTGAAATCGGTTCACGTGGTCCAAAGTTACGCGGTAGCATACATAAGTCGGTTTCAAATGTTTGAGTTCTTTGTTAATTTTAAGTAAATATAGTACAATTTATGAAACTTTAAAAGGTTTATTTATTTATTACATACTGTACATAAAACTTGCATAAATGTATTTTAAAGAGCCTATTATCTGAAGCGAATTTTCAGAAGTATAAACCCCTCCCAAAATATATTCCTGTGTGCGCCCCTAGCCTGCTTACTAAGAAAATATTTACTATATTTCGATAGAGTGAGTGTGTTTGCTCGTTCCTTGAATGCAACGACATTCTGTAAGCAATTCGCAACGTCCTTGACTTGTCGACCGCTCAGTGTATACGATAGGACCTTCTCATGTTGCATCGCTAGTTGTTGTTGGCTGCCTTGCAGTTTTGATTCCATGTCAAGTGCACGCAATATTTTTCTAGATTTCCCCGAGCTTCGGCCATATCGATTTAAATTGGACTCAATGCAGAATGTCAGTTCTTGACATGCTGGCAGTGTAAATACATACATATCTATATGTGTTTACTTCCCTTCTTGTATTGGCGAAGGTCCTTTTGCAATGTCTGCTGCAATTGACCGCTGCTGAACATAATTTACTATGGACATTTGTCAACCAAATAACTTTTGTACAGATTAAATTAACTATTTTGTTTTGTTGCTTGTAGCAGCATTTCTTCATTCCTTGAAGAAATTTTAGTTCCAAATGGTGAATACAAATACACTTTTAAGTATAGAGGTATGAACAAATGTACATTAGAGTGGTCCAAAAAGCGTAAAGTCGAAATTTTAAAGCCGCCATACCCCAGGATTGTTCTATACCGAAAAAAATGTACCCCTATTGTTTTATTTTGAAACCGAAAAATATTTAGGAAAAATCAATATTTTTCGATCGGAAAACTTTAGCTCTCTGCAAGAGACTTCTAGCATTTATAACCAATTGTTTATTTAACCATTTTATATAAGTATATATACAAATTTCTCTGGGTGAAATACTCAGCAGACTTTCTAGAGTTAATGGTATGCTTACTGCAAATGGAGCCAAACTGAACTAAATAAATGGGAAGGTATTCTCAACTTTCAGATGCATTCTAAGACAGATATAACGGAATCTTGAGCTTTTTCATACTCTTCTCGAAAGCTTGCAAATCAGTTTTCAACTATTTAATGCATGCTTGCTCAATCCACTTAGTTTTTGGACTTTCTGGCAGCACCCACGTTCTAAATTTGAATTATTAATTACCAAACTAAATTGAGCATCATTGTGAAGCGCAACTTTGTATATTCTCTTTCTACGCCCTGAAGAAATCTATTGCCATACATGTATATATGTATGTGTCTGAAAATCTTTAGCAAATTTCTATACACTTAAGGCTAAATTTAAATTCCTGTATACCTACAAACATATAATATGTATGTATACGTATGTACATGTATGTATGTTGATTAGTGTGTGCGGATCAAAATTTTATTACGCAAAAAATCTTCACATCAAAATTCATATGAATGTTGTGTGGTTAAAGTTTGTGCACCACAAACAACATTCTGATGCCACTACCTAACTAACGCTTGTGGTGGCGCAAAGTTTCAGTGGCTCTAACCTGGACCTTCCTTTGCTACATACCTTGCCGCTCAACTACCCGCACACTGACAACTCAATGCTAAAAGCTTTTGCTTTTAGAGTTGAATTAAAGTTGAGAAATTTTGAAACTTGCTTGATCCTGCTGGAATTAGTTGCAATGAAGTGTTGAAGTGAAAGAAGGCCACGCCTGGGAATATTGTTGGTAGCTGTAAAGAAACGCTTTTAAGGTAGTAACTAAAATAAATGAAGAAAATGACGAGGGATGAGGGGCAGTGTAAACAAGAGAAATACATACTTATTTACCTTACGGCAAACCACAATTTTTATTAAGTGTGATTAATGCATAGAGCAAAGTAAACGTCTCTCGAGTGAAAATTATTTGCAAAGCAATTTAATGGTAAAAGCAGGATATCATAAAACTATTTTCTAGACTAACTACAGGTGCGAGAGATACATATGCATTTACTGAAATTTTGAAGATAGAAAATAAATGTGCATTGGCAAATAGAAAGCTTTTCATTACGCATATTTCATAATTATTTTAAAATATTTCGAGAGAGGGAGCATTTCCAACTGAACAATCCTCTGGAAGCACTTGCATAAATTTAAGTAAGAACGAATTATTTCCAAGAAAAAATAAATTAAATAAATAAAGTGGGCACCTTTTGTGCGATTTTCTTTTTAGCGTCATTCAATGGAAAATCCAAATCGAAAATGTCATCGCGAAAATGGAAGAAAACCCCACAAGCAGCGCAGTTAGCAGCAACGCACCAACAAAAAAAACAAAAAAAAAGGGCGCAGAGAAGCACCAAGAATAGTAAAAATGAATTGAAAGAAAGTCATTGAATTGATTTGTATGGAAAACTTGACAAGGGATTCCCCGAGGATATGGCAAAGCCAAATGATGTTGCAAGAATTCTATGCGACAAATGCCAAGCGGGCGTTCGCACAAACGCAAACATGAGCACGGATTGATGCAAACGGATGAGCAAAAAAGAATGCAGACGGAATGACGAAAAAAACTAACAGACGGTTGCAAGAAACGAGAGACAAATAGATGAGCTCCAGCAGACAGTCTACAAGTCAGCAACGTTGACTACGGACTGACTGACTTACAATGGAACTGATTTATTTTCATAACAATAAAAATGCAACAGTGCAAATATTAGAAAACCGGAAATATANACGGAAAAAAAAAAAAAAAAAAAAAAAAAAAAAAAAAAGAAAAAAGGAGAGAAATCAACTTCGACACCAAATAAAAAACATGAAAATCTGGCAAAATATGAAGAAAATCACTTTCAACTAAACCCATGCAGACCACAAAACAGAAAGGAGTGGGATTTAGGCAGTCAAGGCGCTTGCCTAGCTGAATGCGGAAGTGTACCCACAATTTGTCGGTTCATTTTGCTTGCTTTTCAATATTCAATAGATTGTGCTGAAACGAAAATTGAAATCACTAATAGGAGCAGGAGTGCCGCCTTGCGTTTTACTTATCTGAACAAAGGAAAAGGAATAGAAAATATTTAAGATGTCTTAACATCTATTCACTGTAATCGGAGAGATGACATGCAAGCATTTGAATTGCGTCTGCAAATTGAAATGATGATAATATAGCTGATGAATCGGTTGGTCTTTTGCTGAAATGCAATGCATGATTTCGAGGTCGGCAAATGCATCTACAAGTTTTAAATCACTTAAAATGCTTGAAATTTTTTAAAAATAAAAGCAAGAGAGGTTGATTCTGCGAAGATTTACTGGCCTTTGCGCATTGGTGATGGCGAACACCGTAGACGATGGAACGATGTGCCTTATGTGCTGGTAAGAGAGGAAAAGGAAGGCTTCCTTTGCTATGGAAATACCAGGTGGAGAGGGACTTGACTTCACTTAGCATTTCCATGTGGCGTCAGTTGGCACAGGAGAGAATCTACTGGCATGCTATGGAATCCACTAAAATCGCTTAGGTGTTAGCAGCGCAAATCTATAAGAAGAGAAACAAATTTTAACTGGAAAGAAATATTTAAATATTTTTACCCCAGGATACTTCAGATTTTGTTTGAAGAACGCCCTATCTCAGCTGCCGCGCCGAAAATGCTCTATCACAATATAAAGCCAATACATTGGCAGCTGTGCTCAATCAATGAAATTCTGAGATGGGGCGTTTTTGAACCGGCACCCGAGATAGGGTGATTGGGATATTGCATTTATTATGGACATCTAGCACTACACAGCACTGAAAATACCGGCATGAGATTGAAGCTCTCTGCGGCCAGCGCTGTTATGTATATTTGCCAAAGCCGCCTGATGGGTGACTGAAAGAAAATTCCTAACTTAATTGAGGAAAATGCATTTAACCTTTCAGTCTGATTTTTCTGACCTCAATTGCAGACCTCCAGTTATACATTCCAACTAAGATACTATTTTGCGAAGTTTTTGTATTCTTCATTACGGTTGTTGCTGCAGTTGGCTGTGGCCGTTCACTTAATACAATTGTGAATTTATGTCACGCCAAGTGATTTTGCGCACAGAACAACTGCCTAGCAAAAAAACAGTAGTTTGCTTCGGCGAAACAAAAATAAAGAAAAGCGAAATGAAATTGAAAAAAAAAAAACTGTATGTGGGCAAGGATGCGTTGACGATTGCATTCGCAGTTGTGGCTGGAAGTAGTAATGCACCCAGTGCCACTGCGGACGATGTTCTATTTCAATCCGCTGCAAACACACTTTCATGTAAACTATAATACATATGTACACTTGGGCTGCCGCTTGATTCGCTTTGTCGCCAAATTGCCGCATTCGCATTCTCTTCGGGGTTTTGTCAAAATTGTTGACAACTTTGACAGTTTGAAGCGACTTTTGAAAAGCGGCAGCAAAAACAATGCGCTTAAAAATGTTCCAAGCGCAAAGGAATCGCTGATGTACCGCATGCACCACGCTTGCGTGTGTGTGTGTGCTTGTTTAGGGCGCACTTATAGATAGCCAAGGAGTTGGTGACCAAAGACAGTTGCAATAACAGGTTTCCATATTTCCGAGGATTAACGCTTTTTAGTGGATTTTTGCCGGTATTGAAAGAGTTGCGCACAGTGGGCTAGTTGCAATGGAAATCAGTGTGCTTTGCTCTGTAATTTTAAGCTTAAAAATTTCGATATTTATTTTAAAGGTGGTGTTAGGATTTTCATGAAGTAAACAGTTGTTTTTTTACGAGTGTTGGGTATACTCTCGGACACGACAAGCCGGGCTCACAGCTTCTACAAAACCTGAAGACAAGATTGCTTCTGCTTATATTTGGTAAGCCGCAGACTCAGAGTCCGCTTATTCATTCCTCAACGCGAAATTTACTGAACACCAATTTTTATTTTTAAAGATAATTGTTTCTTCTTTCAAAGCAAAATCTGGAGTGATAGTCTCTCTGACTAGAAAAAAGTAGCTTTGGGTAGAGATGCTTACAATTTATGCAATAGTCTCGAGGGAGAGAATAGTAAGCGTAGATATGCCTTGATTCGAAGCCTATGAAATGAGTAATCCTTTTTTTTTTTGAGGAGATTTGATTAATCGTGGAATAAAAATATGGAACCAACTCCGCCTAGCGTCAGACTCATCGATAACCCAATATGTACATTACCCCGTATCACCTTACAAGCAAACAAAAATAAAAGTTCGTCATACACCACTGAGTCTTAAAGTATTTTAGCAAGACTGTTCAAAAAAAAATTAAAATTTGGGTGAACTTCGCTTTTTAACATTTTTCGGTGACACCTATCTATGTATTTATGTACATGCTGCCATACAAATTTTTGTTTGAAATCGTTCTACTTACAGAATCGAAATACTTCATCAGCAAAACTTTATTGATTTGTGTAAGTCAAAACCTATTCACTGTCGCATCATGTGCAAGTAACATACATACATACATCAATAAATACATATCTCGGTTTAACGTTACTTAATCCACGCTTAAGTGTTTCGCCGCGAAAATCTCGAACAGATCAGCAAACGAATGAAAAATTTTACTCGCGTAACGCGTACTCATAATGAAATCCACTATGTTCGTGGCATCGAGCCGCTTGACGGCTATCTGAGCCATTGGCTTTCTGACTGATGGCTTGTCGCTACCATAGAAAGAAAGGGCCACTCATTACGCGTGCGCTGCAGCCTGACTTTCCGGCAATTGACAGCAAAAAATTGCGTTACGCACAATTTTTTCACAGAATGCCGACATTTAAGAAATCAAAAAACTGCTATGGGCAAAAAACAGACCATACTTTTATTCGTATATCTTGGTATTTATTTATACTACACATCCACTTGCAAAAGTTGGGCTTGGTCGCTGTTCGGTAACTCGGCTACCTAAGCGGCAAGGCAACTCGTTTACCAGGTCACTCGCAGTGCGCTGTACTTGAAACGGCAGAGGTATACAATTAAAATGACATTTACTGACAGCTGACAAAATGTCCGCTGGTCATTTCAAATGCTCCTGGAAAAATATACAGCTACAACGTATGTGCATACATGCGCGCTGTAGTTGTAGGCACATATTATTATTTTATTTTTTTTTTTTATAGGAAACGCTATAAACCCACTACGAGCTGCACTAAAGAGGAGGAAGGCTTGTATGGACGCCGCCGCGTGCATTGCTGGAATTCCTTGAGGATCAACGTGCGCTGTTGGGCGCATAAATTGCAAAACTATTAAAATGTTTACGAACCAACGTCGACAACCGCCGCCAATCGCCAATCGCCATCAGCTACCATAAGTTGTAGGCCTCAATGTTGGAAATTGTTTATTTCACTGCAGCCAACATAAAACAGATACTTTATATCATTTGCCGTAATTACGAAAATTTCAAATCACATGCCAGTCGGTTAGATGCACCGCAGCCAAAGATATTCACCAAATCAGCAGTGGGACGGCGTCAGCGGCGTAACCAGTTGGCAATTGCCAATTTGGCTGTGAAATTCAATTTCCATATCGATGCCGCGCGCCGCGGGGATGTACCGAGTTTCTGTTCCCAGTACGCACAGATTTTCAAGCACAAAGAGATGTAGATGTGCATTTTTACTTATTTCTACTTTTTATAGAGTTGAACCCTTTTTTCTGCATTTGAGCTGTATGTTTCTGTTTAAAGCTTGATTTGGTTTTTATACATGTGCGTATTTTTTGTTGATTCTATGTTGTCTGAAGTTGTTTCCATTTTATTGGCCAATTTAGATACGTTTGTTTGAATGCTGAATAGACGAATCAAACAAACAATTACGCACACATTCATACATTTAGATTCACATATGTGTGCTGCGCCAGTGCTACCCAACTAGCAATTTGGTAAAATAAAGATGCATCTAAAAAAGTACTCCATCAAAATGATTAGTAATGGATAAAAAAATTGAAGAAGGAAATAATTTGTAATCAGGTGAAAAAAGGGACGCGGTGTATAATACTACGAGAAAATTATTGTTGTTTCCCCGATGATGCATATTCTTCTTCTTCTTATTTGGCGCTGTAACCGCCTAAGCGATTTTGGCCGAGTCCAACAAAGCACGCCAGTCGTTTCTCTCCTGTGCCAACTGACACCACTTGCCAATGCCAAGTCCTTCTCCACCTGGTCTTTTCATCGCAGTGGGGGTCTCCCTCTTGTTCTGTTATTACGAGCGGGTTCCGAGTGAAAACTTTCAAAGCTAGAGTGTCGGTCTCCGACAGTACACTTGTCACATAACTAACCCTGATACTCTCTCTCCTTAGGAGTTTAAGAAGGAATTTCCACACCGACGGCTCCAGTTCCATTTCTGTTCCAGATAGTCTTCACTGAGCTCCCCGAAGTAATATCTGAATCACTAAATTGTTATATTTTCGTAAGGCGCACAATCGATATTTTGAAAGGGGGCACATCTAAAATAATGTTAAGAATGTTATTGCCTACGTACGCTACTTTAAAATCCCTTTTACAATCACCTGTAATTTAAACCAATCAATGCATGTTAGTAAATAGTAGGAGGCCCTTCACCCAACCCTTGGCAATAAATTAATTTTAGCTGTGCGCTCTGGGCTATACAGCATTAAAAACAATTGGTATTGTTCAAACTTGGAATACTTAGTAAGAAATTTGCAAATGTATTGATGTTTTGTAAATCGTATACAATATAAAAGTGGAAGAAAATATGAGACTGAAGGTGCGAAGACTTCGTGAAAAAATAATGACAATGGATAAACCATCATCTATCTGAGCTTCCATTAATATATCTTAGCCAATTTAACTTTTTAAGATCAAACATAGAGCCCGGAAACATAAAGAAAGGCAAGATGTTTTCTCCCCGCATCTGTTTGATTTTACCAAATAAAAGCTGCCCTAGATACCAAAGGGAGTTTCCCTGATTTCGTACATTGGCTATTGGTCAATATTTCCATCCAGCTTGAAAGTAAATAGCTATCTCTCCAAAAGAGCTCGACATAAATAGTATATCTTACAAAATTGTTCTCAAAACTAATGTCCTTAAAATTTTGAATAAGATCCAAGTACATTTGGTTTATTGGGTAAAAGTGTGTATGTATGTATATGCTCGGATGTATGCCAGTTTGCTCATGTGTGTGTATGCTGTTAACCAAATGGATG
>NW_016164302.1:31008-32231 GCF_001687245.7 Rhagoletis zephyria | reverse complement strand
ATTCTTATGTATCTGCCATTGTCTCCATTTTCGCCTTTATCTTCACTTCCGCCTTTTTTTTCTGACTTCATCGTTATCCTTTATTTCTTCATCTTCATATTTATGTTTATTTCNTTGAATTTGACAATTTACTCCCAACCAACCAACTGCCGCTAAAGAAGTTTCACTTCATAAATTCAAGAAATGTTCTTACCCTTTCAGTTACCCTAATTCTTATGTATCTGCCATTGTCTCCATTTTCGCCTTTATCTTCACTTCCGCCTTTTTTTTCTGACTTCATCGTTATCCTTTATTTCTTCATCTTCATATTTATGTTTATTTCAAAGCTTAATTTCAAATGTGTAGTGAAACAACAGGCGAAACTTGTCAAATTGAGCATGTTGCAGCAACATCTATACACAATTTGAAAATGTTTAAACGACGGTTTTGGAAGTAATTTTCCACCAATTATGAAATCATAAAAACTCTGCTCATCTACGGATGCCTTTCCAACGGTGTTCTTGGTTTTGAAATGGGTTCGGTAGAATCGCCAAACGAACGGAGACAAAATTTATGTTAGCGTATTAATATATAGACTAGAGTGCCAGTTACTGTCGAAATTCGACAGTTTTTCTAGTTTTTAGGAGCCTTGGAGAGGGTTTCTAACTTAACACGTAGCAAAATTTATACGATACAAATTAACTTACCGGAACATCTTCTGCTTTGGAACTAAGACGAAAATAAATTTTTTTTATCTTAGAAGGTCTTTGGACTTCAGCAGGACTTAGAATTGTCCCGATACATTCCACTTTATCTATAAATATTAATGATTTGATACATATCGATAGTTCGATGAATTTCAAAAACACTAAAATCATATAACTCAACAAAATTCGTTAACTCGACCAATTTCAATAACTGTGAAATTCGAGGGTTCGATAAATTTCGATAAATCCAAAATGTAAATTCTTTGGATACCTTTAAAAATTTTTACTTTTAACAGCTCCACATTTTTCGAAAGCTATCGAAAAATTTTGATAACTCATTACACTCTGTTAGCACGATAAAATTCGATAAGCAGTGATAAATCGATAAGCTTATATAATCTTGAAATTTCGATTAATGGATATATTTTGAAAATTCCATAAACTTCGATTCGATGAATCAACCAATTTCAGTAGATCAATAATTATCGATAACTCTGTTAGTTGAAAGAACTCCATGCATTACTACAACTCGATAAA
>NW_016164302.1:17985-29769 GCF_001687245.7 Rhagoletis zephyria | reverse complement strand
ACTTAATCGATTATTATACCGATAACAATATCCATTATTGTATCGATAACAATATCGATTATTATATTGGTTATTATATCGATTACAATAGCGGTTACTTAAGCAATAACAGTATCGATAACAATATCTATTATTTTATCGATAGCAATATCGAGTTTTATATCGATAACAATATCGATCTACATCCTCATCCTTTTCTTCTTATTTATCTTTATTTTTGCATATTCCTCTTCACCTTTACCTCAAAGTGTTTAAATTTACTTTGATCTTCGTTTTTGCCCGTACCTCTAGGCATCTTTGTTTTTGTTTTTATTCTCAAACCGCTAAACCGCTGAGAACTACTTCCATGTGCATTATTCCCATTGAATTTGAAAATTTACTCCCAACCAACCAACTGCCGCTAAAGAAGATTCACTTCATAAATTCAAGAAATGTTCTTACCCTTTCAGTTACCCTAATTCTTATGTATCTGTCATTGTCTTCATTTTCGTCTTTATCTTCACTTTTGCCTTATTTTTTTTTTACTTGGTCGTTATCATTTATTTCTTCATCTTCATATTTATCTTTATTTCAAAGCTTAATTTCAAATGTGTAGTGAAACAACAGGCGAAACATGTCAAATTGAACATGTTGCAGCAACATGTATACACAATTCGAAAATGTTTAAACGACGGTTTTGGCCGTAATTTTCAATCAATTGTAAAACCATAAAAACTCTGCTCATCTACGGAAAAATGCCTTTCCAACGGTGCTCTTGGTTTTGAAATCGGTTCGGTAGAATCGCCAAACGAACGGAGACAAAATTTATGTTAGCCTATTAATATATAGATTGTTTTTATAAAAACTAAATATATTAATAATGACATATTAATCTATTTTTTATTGAGACACTGACTTTTATATATTATATGCATATATATATATATATATATATATTTAATTTAATAATATATAATATATATATTCCGTTTCTATATTATATATATATGTATACAAATATATTCAACAATTTATATTGAGCTCGAGGCCGTTTATTAAATGAAAATTTATTGTGGAAAAGCAACAATAATTTGAAAAAATGGTAGAAGTGATAGCTATTTCGGAAATCACCACATTTCCTCATCAGACTTCTTTCAGTAGGATTCGAACCGACGATCCCACTGACTCAGCCAGTTGCCTATGCACCGTGCTAAGTACGCCTTGTAAATTATCGTTTGCTTTTTTCCACTATTTTCATTTTTGTTATGCCAACACAATCAAGCGCAGCTATTCCGCTGCAATTCACTTGATCATGTGGTTGTTGGTATTGTTGGTTTTTGCTAATAATTCTATTTTTAGAATGTTTAACTTTTAGGTGTGCTCGTCCTTAAGTTATTTGTTTTTGTTATTTTTTGGCCTTATAACAATTATATTCAACAATTTTTATTGAGCTCGAGGCCGTTTTTTAAAGAAAATTTATTGTGGAAAAGCAACAATAATTTGAAAAAATGGTAGAAGTGATAGCTATTTCGGAAATCACCACATTTCCTCATCAGACTTCTTTCAGTAGGATTCGAACCGACGATCCCACTGACTCAGCCAGTTGCCTATGCACCGTGCTAAGTACGCCTTGTAAATTATCGTTTGCTTTTTTCCACTATTTTCATTTTTGTTATGCCAACACAATCAAGCGCAGCTATTCCGCTGCAATTCACTTGATCATGTGGTTGTTGGTATTGTTGGTTTTTGCTAATAATTCTATTTTTAGAATGTTTAACTTTTAGGTGTGCTCGTCCTTAAGTTATTTGTTTTTGTTATTTTTTGGCCTTATAACAATTATATTCAACAATTTTTATTGAGCTCGAGGCCGTTTTTTAAAGAAAATTTATTGTGGAAAAGCAACAATAATTTGAAAAAATGGTAGAAGTGATAGCTATTTCGGAAATCACCACATTTCCTCATCAGACTTCTTTCAGTAGGATTCGAACCGACGATCCCACTGACTCAGCCAGTTGCCTATGCACCGTGCTAAGTACGCCTTGTAAATTATCGTTTGCTTTTTTCCACTATTTTCATTTTTGTTATGCCAACACAATCAAGCGCAGCTATTCCGCTGCAATTCACTTGATCATGTGGTTGTTGGTATTGTTGGTTTTTGCTAATAATTCTATTTTTAGAATGTTTAACTTTTAGGTGTGCTCGTCCTTAAGTTATTTGTTTTTGTTATTTTTTGGCCTTATAACAATTATATTCAACAATTTTTATTGAGCTCGAGGCCGTTTTTTAAATGAAAATTTATTGTGGAAAAGCAACAATAATTTGAAAAAATGGTAGAAGTGATAGCTATTTCGGAAATCACCACATTTCCTCATCAGACTTCTTTCAGTAGGATTCGAACCGACGATCCCACTGACTCAACCAGTTGCCTATGCACCATGCTAAGTACGCCTTGTAAATTATCGTTTGATTTTTTCCACTATTTTCATTTTTGTTATGCCAACACAATCAAGCCCAGCTATACTGCTGCAATTCACTTGATGATGGGGTTGTTGGTATTTATTAAATTTTCATTTAATAAACGGCCAAAAAAATAACAAAAACAAATAACTTAAGGACGTGTATATAAATATTTAATTAATATATATATTACTATTATAAATAGATTAATATATGTATATAAATATTTAATTAATTAATAAGTATTTATATTCTAATAAAAAAACCCTACGATTCATAGATCTATAAACATTCTGTTATATTTATTAGTAGATAAGAAAATCTGACGTTCAACATTTATATAGTTGTATGTTAAGGCCACCCTTTTATTATCATCTACTAATTAAGCTAACGTATTGATCTTTTAACTCTCGGAAATGGATATATTGACATATTTAATTATTTACTATAAAATTAAACTTTATTATAACACGTAAGAAAGTCGAAGTACGGGCGGAGCCGAACATTAAATACCCGGCGCAAGTATTAAATATATGTTTTTTCACCTTTCCGAAACCTTCCGCTAGATGGTAAGCCGGGGTGTATCAATTTTGAGTAAATTAGCGTCCTTCAATTTCGAAATATTGAAGTTTCAAGCATTTCTGAAATTTACCGTTATATGAGAAGCGGCCGTTATTTTAGTCCGATTTCAATAATTTTCAACGTTTTGCTTATATGTGGCAAGCACAATAACCATACCGAGTTTGGTACAAATTGGTAGAACGGTTACCGATATACTTATATGTGATCATAAGTGGGCGGTGCCACGCCCATTTTCCAAAATTTTACCATAAACGTATTTCTTGGTAAAGAATTGTTGCAAGCATCAATTTTGAATAAATTAGCTTCAATATTTACTGATTTATCGAAGATTTTGTATTTCTCTAAATTACCGTTATATGGGATGTGGGCGTGGTTATTGTCCGATTTTAAAAATTTTCAGCCATTTGGTATGCTGTGCGAAGTTCAACAACTTTGCCAAGGTTGGAAGAAATTGGTGCAGCTGTTACCAAGATATACACATATAACCAAAAGTGGGCGTGGCTACGCCCATTTTCCAAAAATTTGTAATATTCTTATTTTTTCGTCTAAAAATTGTAGTAAATATCAATTTTGAGTGAATAATCTTCAGTAGTTACTAAAATATCGCAGTTTTCGTATTTCCGAAAATTACCGTTATATGGGAAGTGGGCGTGGTTAATGTCCGATTTCGCCCATTTTCAATACCAACCTACCTTGGATTAACAGAAACCTACATACCAAATTTCGTTGAGATATCTCAATTTTTACTCGATTTATCGTGTACACGGACGGACGGACAGACGGAGAGACGGACGGACAGACAGACATGGCTTAATCGATTTCTCTATTCATTCTGAGCATATATGTATACATTTGTCTATATCTATCTCGATTCGTTTTGGCTGTTACAAACAACCGTTATGTGAACAAAATTAATATACCCTTGTGCACAAGTGCGCTCGGGTATAAAAATTACTCTTTTTTATACACTATAATATATTATAATATAATATATAAAATTATATTTACAACATTAAAATTTACATTAAATATAAAAAAAACATGAAAAATTATCTTTTTTAAATGAAATAAGTTATTTTCTTTCAATGAATTGCCTGACGAAAGATAGGGTAAATTATGTAATAATATTACATTCATAATAAATTTATATTTAATAGAATTAATCTATTCCTAGTCGGCCGCTGTGGTGTAGTGGTAAGCAGTGCGCGCTTCCACTCCGCAGGACCCGAGTTCAAACCCTGGTCAAAGCAACATCGCAAAAAATATAGAAAAAAGGTTTTTTCTTAACAGCGGTCGTCCGTCGGCAGGCAATGGCAAACCTCCGATTGTATTTCTGCCATGAAAAACAGCTTCTCATAAAAATACAATCGCCGTTCGGAGTCGACGTAAAACTGTAGGTCCCTTCGCCTTGTGTGACAATATCAAGGCGCACGCCACAAGTCGGAGGAGAAGCTCGGCCAAACACTAGCATATGTGTAAGCGCCAATCTATTATTATTATTATTAAACTATTTCTAAAAGTATCAAAAACTTTTGTGCATCATACACTAAAATATAAAAAGATAAGCTAATTAAGCTACTGGATTTATACCCCATTCATAAAGGTTATTATCATTTTCTTTTTAATTTTTAATAATACTTCTAAAATTTTATTTTTTTTATTTTAATAATAGGAAAAATATTTACTATCTCATCTAATTCTTGGTTAGGTGCTTGAATAGGTTTAGAAATTAATTTATTACCTTTTATCCCCCTAATAATATCAAGAGAAGCCTCCCTTAAGTATTTTTTAACCCAAGCAATTGCATCAGCTGTATTATTATTTGCTATTATTCTAATATACATAAATAATTTTCCAATAATTCAACATAATTTAATATTCAATAGTTTAATTATTTATTCATCTTTATTACTAAAAAGTGGAGCAGCGCCATTCCATTTTTGATTTCCAAATGTAATAGAAGGATTATCATTGTTGGGATCTTTTAAAATAAGCAGCACACGTCTTTAGGTAGCAATCGCTTTATTTAGAGTAAGAAGAAAAATTGTAAGTTACTGGTATGTATAACAGAAAATAAGTAATGAGAGAATAGAAAAACTTAATACGGTAGAATTGGAGAATGAATATTTAACAGAGTTGCCGTTTATATTTCAACACTCCTCCTCAAATCTGGTATTCATTCTTATAAGTTTATAAAAAAAATTCAAGATAAAAAGATTACAAGTTTTCAATTTAACAAATGTTTTACCAATATTGCTTTAAACCTAACATTTTCACAAACTTATTGTGGTTTACCTTAGCTAAATTCTTAGTTAGTTCACTACTAGAACAATATTTTAAATCAATTATATTTTTGCTGTATACATCTCTTACGTGGTGAAATTTTATTTCTATATGTTTACATCTTGAGTGATACACAGGATTTCTTACAAGATATAATGCGCTTTATTTGTCTCCATTCAGTGTGATGATTTTGGGGCGATGTAAATCGATCTCCTCAAAAAATTGTTTCAAAAACTCAGCTTCTTTCGGTCGATAAGGCAATGTATTCTTCCTCTGTACTACTCAATGCTACGCTCGTCTGCTTCTTGGATTCCCAAGACACTGCACAGCCTGCAAGGAGAAACGCGTAACCGGTTTACGACTTTCGCTCAGACGTATCTCCTCCCAATCAGCATCTACATAGCACTCAATATCCTTCCCGCTTTTTGTGTTACGCAACGCCATGTCACTCGTACATCGTAAGTACTTTAACACTCTTTTAGCAGACGCCAAATGTTCACTATGTGGGTCACTGTTATTTTGTGCTAGTTTGCATACTGAGTGGATAATATCAGGTCTTGTGCACAACGCCAAATATAACAAGGAACCGATAAGCGACTGATATTCTTTTGGGTCGATTCGCTTGCATTCCACGTTGTCACAGCGAATTAGTTGCTTGGGGTCCAATGGAGTAGCTATCGTACGGCAATCCATCATACTATGTTGTTGCAACAGTTGCTTAATATGACTCTTCTGACTTATTGGGCCTCATGCATAAAAAGTGAGCTTAAGCTCCGACTCGATTTTCAGTACAAATTCTTGAGCTTGAGCTCACCCCTTCAGTGCAAAAATTGAGTCTGAGCTTAAGCTCACTTTTTATGCATAAGGCCCATTGATATTGGTCCTTTCTCACCAACTCGTCCAACCTCCATACTCAAAAACAGTTCAACTGAACCTTTGTCTATGACCTGTAAGTTACTGGCGATCTGTCGTTTGATCAGCCTCAGCTCTAACTTGTCTGAGCAGGCAATGTTCAGGTCATCCACATATAGCGCGATTAAGTTGATCTTGCCTCCCTGATGTCTCGTATAAACACACGGCTCCATTACGCATCTCTTGAAACTGATACCCAATAGTATTTCATGTAATTTTGCATTTCACTGGCGCCCTGACTGTTTCAGTCCATATATTGCCTTCCTTAGTTTCAGCACTTTATCAGGATACGCTTTGTTCACGAACGCTTCCGGCTGAGCCAGTAAGCAGATGAGACATCAACGTGATGCAAATATAACTCGTACTTTGCTGCTAGTGCGAAAATAATGCGAATGGTTGAGTATCGCACTACCGGAGAGAATGTATCGGTATAATTCACCCCATATACCTGGCTACAACCTTTCGCTACTAACCTTGCCTTAAATCTATCAACTTCACCGTTCTTATTTTTCTTAACCGCAAACACCCATTTGCATTTTATACTTTTCTGGTTGGCTGGTAAATCTACCAGTTCCAATGTTTCGTTGTCGATTAGAGATTGGTATTCATCGTGCATTGCTTTGTGCCAATCGCGAGCAAATTGACTGGAGAGTGCTTCTTTTACCGTATCGGGAACTTCAACTTCATGCATCATGTTTAAAATGTTGTACACTTTCTTCGGTCTTCCGGGTTTACCGGAACGCAAGAGCTTCGGCCGACCTGGCCCGATTTGCTCCGCTGCAGCTTCATCACTTTCTTCTTGTGCAGATTCGAAGTTACTCTCCGATTCCTTACCTTCGAGTTCGTTAGTGCTTTGATTTTCGTTTTGCTCTAGAATGTTTACGCTGACACTATTGGGTTTATTGGCGATAACTGGCTCGACGAAAGTCACATCACGACTTATAATAGTGCTTCGCGTCTCAAAATGGTACAACCGATAACTTTTTGTTGTAGTACTGTAACCTACCATGCTGTATTTTCTCCTCTGGGTTGAAGCTTACTTTTTGCTTTCTTATTCAACGCAATCGCTGTCGAGCCGAACGATCTAAAATGAGAAACATCTGGCTTCCTCTTATGCCATTCCTCATAGAGAGTTGTTGCATCAAGCGCCTTTGACGGCGACCTATTACGCAGGTACGCTGCAGTATTAACTGCTTCTGCCCACAAAAACTCGGTTTTTGCTTCGAAAAGCATACAGCGAGCCTTTTCAATTAAGGTGCGGTTAAATCGTTCAGCCACACTATTTTGTTGTGGCGTATATGGCACTGTTAACTGGTGCATTATGCCACACTCTCTCAAATATTGTTGAAAAGCATTATTTGTGTATTCGCACCCGTTGTCGCTCCTAATGATTTTAATCTGACACCCTGTTTGCCGCTCTGTGAACGCCTTGAACTCCTTAAACTTCTCAAAAACTTCGCTTTTATGTTTAAGAAAATAGACGAAGACTTACCTAGATTTGTCGCCCACGAAAGTCAACAAAAATCGAGAACCACCAGCAGACAACTTTAGCGGACCGCAAACGTCCGACTGAATTAATTCAAGTAGCTCATTTGCTCTATTTGTAGTTGTTGTAAATGGCTTTGTTGTCGCCTTGCTTTGCATACAGACGACACAGCTAATGTCTTTCGGCACTTTGAGTTGAAGCCCACGTACTAAATTTTTACTAACAAGCTCCCGTATACTACTACTGTTTAAATGACCGTAGCGACTGTGCCATTTAACTGCTTCTGCTGATTGCCCTGTTAGAAGGAGCGTATTTTCAGACATTGTAAATAAAAATATACCACCAATTTTTTCTCCACGCAGTATGAGCTTATTATTCCTGTCATTGATAGTGACGAATTTCTTTGCGAATCTAACAGAATGACCACTGTTTACTGCTTTGGAAACGGAGACGAAATTGCATTGCAAAACAGGTACGTATAAAACGTCATTCAATTGAATTTTTCTGTTTTCTGATATTAACCGCACTTTCCCTTTGCCTTCTGCTTCAATTCGCTTGTCGCAAGCTAGCAAAATCGACTCGTGGTGCTCTTCAATCTCATCAAACATGGGGCGATCACAGCACATATGCGAAGATGCTCCGCTGTCTATACACCAGACATTCGGTTGTAATTTGTTCGTCTCAAACGCTGAGAACAATGAGAACGCCGTTGTTTTGTCTTCATCTATTTTATGCACCTTCTTTTTGTTCTTGCATTGTGCAGCAAAATGACCGCTTTTTCCGCAATTATAGCACTTAAAGTTCGATCTACTTCTTTGAGATTTCCCGTTGCTTGCGGATTTGGAATTTTCACTGCTTGACTCACGTGCCATGAAAACCTGGGTGCTGCCTTCTGCAATAGGAGACTCACATACTTTTCGACGCTGTTCTTCTTCAAGTAATTTAATTTTTAACGCTGATAGCTTAGGAAGTTCATCGCGTGACTCTAGCGCAACAACGAGGTTCTCAAACGACTTAGGAAGGCTGGCAAGAAGCATTATTACAAACAGCTCCTCCTGAAGCTCTACGCCGGTTTCTGCCAGTTTCTCAACAAGAGTCGAAAAATTGCTTAAAAATTGCTGTACTTGCTCGCCCTCTACCATGCGAATTCCAAGAAGCTGCTTAAACAACGAGACCTTTTTGGCCGGTCCCTTGGGCCTATGTACTTTCTTTAAGACGGTCCATGCCTCCTTGGAAGTTTTGCATTGCCTCACGTACGAAATCTGCATAGGTGTTACACTAAGTATAATGGTCGCCATGGCCTTTTCGTCGGCGGACTTCCACGCTTTAACCTTGCTTGCATTCTCCTCTTCGGCTTTTGGTTGCCCAAGCTCACCAGTTACTACTTCCCAAAGCTCTTTATATATCAGCACACTTTTAATTTGTATGCTCCATGAGTCGTAATTGGACTCGTCCAATTTTTCCACATTAATTATTGTTGAATTCATCGCGAAAAGTTAGCTGGGCCCATAACCTGTTGGGATCTTTTAAAATAAGCAGCACACGTCTTTAGGTAGCAATCGCTTAATTTAGAGTAAGAAGAAAAATTGTAAGTTACTGGTATGTATAACAGAAAATAAGTAATGAGAGAATAGAAAAACTTAATACGGAAGAATTGGAGAATGAATAACGGAGTTGCCGTTTATATTTCAACAATCATGAATAAATGCGCTAATTTTAATAACATTACAAAAAATTACTCCTCTTGTATTAATCTCTTATATTAGTTGAAGAAATTTTATTTATTTAGTAATTGTTCTTTCAACAGTAATAGGTTCATTAGGAGGATTAAATCAAACTTCTCTTCGTAAATTAATAGCTTTATCTTCAATTCAACTTGATTAATTTATTTTTCCATATATTCATTTTTATCTTTTAGATTAATTTTTATATACAATAATTTTAAAATATATCATATTAATCAAGTTTTTAATTCTTTCTTTAATTCAAAAATTTTAAAATTTTGTTTATTTTTTAATTTATTATCTTTAGGTAGACTTCCACCATTCATTGGATTTTTACCAAAATGATTAGTTATTCAATTAATAATTGTCAATAATCAATATATTTTAATAACCATTATAACTATAATAACTTTAATTGCATTGTTTTCTTACTTACGTTTATGTTTCGCTGCATTTATATTAAATTATTTTGAAAATAATTGAATTAATAATATACAAATAAATAATTTTTCATTTAAATTTATATTATTTTTTTCTTTTATTTCAACATTTAGATCAATTTTAATTTCTTTAATTTATTTTATTTTTTAATTGCAAATAAATTTGACTGTCTAAATATTTATAAAAGGTTTTAAGTTAAAAAAAACGAATAACCTTCAAAGTTATAAATATAAGTTAAATCTTTAAGCCTTAGTAATTATTTTGCTCCTTTAGAATAGCAGTCTAATATCATTATTGACTATAAAGCCCAATTGATTAAAAAGAATTAATTCTTATAAATAGATTTACAGTCTATCGCCTAAATTCAGCCATTTAATTGCGACAATGACTATTTTCAACAAACCATAAGGATATTGGAACTTTATATTTTATTTTTGGAGCTTGATCCGGAATAGTAGGAACCTCTCTTAGAATTCTAATTCGAGTTGAATTAGGACATCCAGGATCTTTAATTGGTGATGACCAAATTTATAATGTAATTGTAACAGCTCATGCTTTCGTTATAATTTTATTTTTTTTATAGTAATACCTATTATAATTGGTGGATTTGGAAATTGATTAGTGCCTTTAATATTAGGGGCACCAGATATAGCATTTCCTCGAATAAATAATATAAGTTTCTGGTTAGTACCCCCTTCCCTTATATTGTTACTAGTTAGTAGTATAGTAGAAAATGGAGCTGAAACAGGTTGAACAGTTTACCCTCCTCTCTCATCTGTTGTTGCTCATGGAGGAGCCTCTGTTAATTAAGCAATTTTTTCTTTACATTTAGCAGGAATTTTTTCTATTTTTCGGAGCAGTTAACTCATTGATCGAATACCCTTATTTGTATGAGCAGTTGTACTAACTGCATTATTATTATTACTATCTTTACCAGTATTAGCAGGAGCTATTACAATACTTTTAACAGATCGAAATTTAAATAAATCATTCTTTGACCCAGCTGGTGGAGGAGATCCAATTTTATGCCAACACTTATTTTGATTTTTTGGCCATCCAGAAGTTTATATTTTAATTTTACCTGGATTTGGATTAATTTCTCACATTATTAGTCAAGAATCAGGAAAAAACGAAACCTTCGGTTCATTAGGAATAATTTATGCAATAATAGCAATTGGACTTCTTGGTTTTATTGTATGAGCACATCATATATTTACAGTAGGAATAGATGGTGATACACGAGCTTATTTTACTTCAGCAACTATAATTATTGCTGTACCAACAGGAATTAAAATTTTTAGCTGAATAGCTACACTACATGGAACTTAATTAAACTATTCACCAGCTATATTATGAAGTTTAGGATTTGTTTTTCTATTCACAGTTGGGGGTTTAACAGGAGTTGTTTTAGCTAATTCATCAGTTGATATTATTCTTCATGACATTTATTATGTAGTGGCACATTTTCATTATGTATTATGAATAGGAGCTGTAGTTGATATTATAGCAGGATTTTTTCATTGATACCCTTTATTTACTGGATTAATTTTAAATTCAAAATGATTAAAAAGTAAATTTTTAATTATATTTATTGGTGTAAATTTAACCTTTTTCTTTCAAAATTTTTTGGGATTAGCAGGTATACCTCGACGATATTCAGATTATCCAGATGCTTACACTACATGAAATGTAATTTCAACTATTGGATCTTCTATTTCATTATTAGGAATTTTATTTTTTATATTTATTATTTGAGAAAGCTTAATTTCACAACGACAAGTAATTTATCCAATACAATTAAATTCTTCAATTGCATGATTACAAAATACACCTCCAGCAGAACATAGATATTCTGAATTGCCTATTTTAACAAATTTCTAATATGGCAGCTTAGTGCAATGGATTTAAGCTTCGTATATA
>NW_016164302.1:13505-17960 GCF_001687245.7 Rhagoletis zephyria | reverse complement strand
ATTAGCAGCTAATATAATTGCAGGACATTTACTACTAACATTATTAGGAAATACAGGCCCTTCACTTTCGTATATAATTATTTCTTTACTTTTAATTGGCCAAATTGCTCTATTAATTCTTGAATCAGCAGTAGCAATTATCCAATCTTATGTATTTGCTGTATTAAGAACATTATACTCTAGAGAAGTTAATTAATGTCAACACACGCTAATCACCCTTTCCACTTAGTAGACTATAGCCCATGACCTTTAACAGGAGCCATCGGTGCTATAACTTCAGTTTCAGGTTTAGTAAAATGATTTCATCAATATGATATTTCATTATTTGTATTAGGGAATATTATTACTATCTTAACTGTTTATCAATGATGACGAGATGTATCACGTGAAGGTACATTTCAAGGATTGCATACTATTTCTGTTACTTTAGGTCTTCGATGAGGAATAATTTTATTTATCTTATCTGAAATATTATTTTTTATATCTTTTTTTGAGCTTTTTTCCATAGAAGATTATCACCTGCTATTGAATTAGGAGCATCTAGGTGGTCATGAAACCATTTAATCCATTCCAAATCCCTTTATTAAATACAGGAATTCTTTTAACTTCAGGAGTAGCCATTACATGAGCACATCATAGTTTAATGGAAGGAAATCATTCACAAGCTACACAAGGATTATTTTTTACAGTACCATGAGGTATCTACTTTTCTATTTTACAAGCAAATGAATATATTGAAGCCCCTTTTACAATTGCAGACTCAGTTTATGGTTCTACCTTTTTTATAGCAACAGGCTTTCACGGAATTCATGTATTAATTGGAACTACCTTTTTATTAGTATGTTTAATTCGACATTTAAATAATCATTTTTTCAAAATTTCATCATTTTGGATTTAAAGCAGCTGCATGATATTGACACNGTACTATTAGGTATTTATTTTACTATTTTACAAGCATATGAATATATTGAAGCCCCTTTTACAATTGCAGACTCAGTTTATGGTTCTACCTTTTTTATAGCAACAGGCTTTCACGGAATTCATGTATTAATTGGAACTACCTTTTTATTAGTATGTTTAATTCGACATTTAAATAATCACTTTTCAAAAATTCATCATTTTGGATTTGAAGCTGCTGCATGATATTGACATTTTGTTGATATTGTTTGATTATTTCTTTATATTTCAATTTATTGATGAGGAGGTTAATTAATTAGTTATTTATGTAGTGTATAAGTATATTTGACTTCCAATCATAAGGTCTACTAATCTAATAGTATACNTTATTCCTTTATATTTCAATTTATTGATGAGGAGGTTAACTAATTAATTATTTATATAGTATACAAGTATATTTGACTTCCAATCATAAGGTCTACTAATCTAGTAGTATAAATAATTTTTTCAATTGCTATTATAGCTTCAATTTTAATTATTATTTCTAGAGTAGTGATAATATTAGCATCAATTCTATCAAAAAAAACATTAACGGATCGAAAAATGTTCACCTTTTCAATGTGGATTTGATCCAAAATCTTCATCACGTCTTCCTTTTTCTTTACGAATTTTTTTAATCACAATTATTTTTTTGATTTTTGATGTAGAAATTGGTTTAATTTTACCAATACTTTTAATTATCAAAATTTCAAATATCTTTATATGAACAACTACTTCAATTACTTTTATTATTATTTTGATTGTTGGNCCTTTTGAATGCGGATTTGACCCAAAATCTTCATCACGTCTTCCTTTTTCTTTACGATTTTTTTTAATTACAATTATTTTTTTAATTTTTGATGTAGAAATTGCTTTAATTTTACCAATAATTTTAATTATTAAAATTTCAAATATTTTTATATGAACAATTACTTCAATTATTTTTATTATTATTTTAATTATTGGTTTATATCATGAATGAAATCAAGGAATATTAAATTGATCAAATTAGGGTTGTAGTTAAATATAACATTTGATTTGCATTCAAAAAGTATTGAAATTGCAATCTACANTATTAAATTGATCAAACTAGGGTTGTAGTTAATTATAACATTTGATTTGCATTCAAAAAGTATTGAAATTTCAATCTACCTTAATTAATTGAATATGAAGCGATTTATTGCAATTAGTTTCGACCTAATTTTAGGTAATTTAAATACCCTTATTTTCAATTAATATCTATCTATTAATTGAAGCCAAAAAGAGGCTTATCACTGTTAATGATAGAATTGAGATTTATACTCCAATTAAGGAAGTATGATGTTCAAGAAAAAGCTGATAACTTTCATCTTTTAATGGTTAAATTCCATTTATACTTCTATTTATATAGTATAATAAAAACATTACATTTTCATTGTAAAATTAAAATAATTTTTTTTATAAATTACAAAAATTAATTCACTACATTCAAGAATTATCTAATTATCCTAACATCTTCAATGTTATGCTCTAAATTTAAGCTACTTGATTAAAATAATAAAAAAAAATCTAAATAAAAAAGTAATTCATAAAATAAATAAAAAAAGATACATTTTTATATTATTATTATGAAAAAAAAAATTTCAATTAGAAAATTTAATCAATCTATTGTATAAATTTTGACCACCTAAAAATTTTTGATCAACCTTGAACAAATGACTTATAGACTACTCTTCCTAAATTTAATGGAAAATTAATAATTCCATAAGTAGAAATATAAGGTATAAATCATATAAAACAAAAAAAAATAACTCATTAAATAATTATTTAATTATTTATTTAAATGAAATAAAGAAACATGAGAAATTAAATAACCTATAAATCCTCCAATAATACAAACAAATAAGGTTAATAATTTTTTATATATAGGTAAACAAATTATATAGGGGGTAGGAAAAATCTAAGAATTCTAACCCAATAATTCTTATAATTAATAAACCTCTTATTCCACGAAGTATAATTCAACCCTTATCTCGNACATGAGAAATTAAATAACCTATAAATCCTCCAATAATACAAACAAATAAGGTTAATAATTTTTTATATATAGGTAAACAAATTATATAGGGGGTAGGAAAAATCTAAGAATTCTAACCCAATAATTCTTATAATTAATAAACCTCTTATTCCACGAAGTATAATTCAACCCTTATCTCGTAATATATTTAAAGAACCACAATTTAATTCTCCTGTTATTGAATAATAAATTAACCGAACAGAATAACAAACTGTTAATCCAGTAGAAAAAAATATATAAAAAAAAGAGAAAAAATGTATATAACTTAACAAAACAATTTGTAAAATTATATCTTTAGAATAAAATCCAGCCAAAAAAGGTATTCCACATAACGCTAAATTAGCAACATTAAAACAAGAAGTAGTTAAAGGTATAAATTCCCCATCCACCTATTAAACGAATATCTTGTGAATTTTGTATATTATGAATAATAACCCCTGCACATATAATTAATAATGCCTTAGATAATGAATGAGTTAAAAGATGAAAAAAGCTAATTTATAAAATTCTTATTATTAATCCTAACTGTCTTAATGTAGAAAGAGCAATAATTTCTCTAAAATCAAATTCAAAATTAGCTCCTAATCCAGCTATAAATATAGTTAACCCAGATAATAATAATAATAACTGACCTAAAAAAGAATTATATAATAAAATATTAAAACGAATTAATAAATAAACACCAGCAGTTACAAGAGTTGAAGAATGAACTAAAGCAGAAACAGGAGTTGGGGCAGCCATAGCAGCAGGTAATCAAGAAGAAAAAGGAAGTGAAGCTCTTTTCGTTATAGCAGCTAATATTATTAATCCTCCAATTACTTTTATTTCAATTTTATTTTTCATTGATTCTAAATAAAAACAAGAAAGTCTAAGTTCGGGCGGAGCCGAACATTAAATACCCGGCGCAAGTATTAAATATATGTTTTCCACCTTTCCGAAAGCTACCGCTACATGATAAGCCGGGGTGTATACATTTTAAGTAAATTAGCGTCCTTAAATTTCGAAATATTGAAATTTCAAGCATATCTGAAATTTACCGTTATATGAAGAAATACGAAAACTGCGATATTTTAGTAACTACTGAAGCTAATTCACTCAAAATTGATACTTACAATGAGTTTCAGACGGAAAACATAAATATTATAAATTTTTGGAAAATGGGCGTAGCCACGCCCACTTATGGTTTCATGTGTATATCTTGGTAACCGCTGCACCAATTTCTTCCAACTTGCACAGTTGTTGGCCTATACAGCATTACCAACTGGCGAAAATTTAAAAAATCGGACAATAACCACGCCACCTCCCATATAACGGTAATTTTCAGAAAAACGAAAACTGCGATATTTTAGTAACTACTGAAGATAATTCACTCAAAATTGATATTTGCAATGAGTTTTAGACGAAAAATAAGAATATTACAAAATTTTGGCAAATGGGCGTAGCCACGCCCACTTATGGTTACA
>NW_016164302.1:0-9523 GCF_001687245.7 Rhagoletis zephyria | reverse complement strand
GTTCTAGCAATTTGTACCAAGCTCGGTATGGTTATTGTGCTTGCCACATAAAAGCAAACCGTTGAAAATTGTTGAAATCGGACTAAAATTGAGGCCGCTTTTCGAAAATTACCGTTATATGGGAGGTAGGCGTGGTTATTATCCGATTTCGCCCATTTTCAATACCATCTGTCCCACGCCCAAAAGAAGTTCACGTACCAAGTTTCGTTAAGATATCTCAATTTTTACTCGAGTTATCGTGTGCACAGGCGGACGGACGGACGGACGGACAGACAGTCACCGCTTAATCGATTTCTCATTCTGATCATTTATGTATACATTTGTCTATATCTATCTCGATTCGTTTTGCCTGTTACAAACAACCGTTATGTGAACAAAGTTATAATAACCTTGTGCACAAGTGCGCTCGGGTATAAAAATATAATTTCAACTTCCATAATTTAATATTCAAGCAATTGCAAGTAAAAAAGCAACATCACCAATACGATTTGATAGGGCAGTTATTTTCCAGCATTATAAGAATAAACATTTTGAAAATAAATAACTAAACAATAAGCAATCCTAATCCATCTCAACCTAATAAAATTCTAATTATATTTGGACTAATAATTAATAATATTATAGATAATACAAATATAAGCACTAATATAATAAAACGATTAATATTAATATCACCACTTATATATTCTTTTCTATAATAAATTACTAAAGAAGCAATTAATAAAACTAAAGATATAAATAATAAACTTATTCAGTCAAATAAAATAATTATAACAATTCTAGAAGAATTTAATGAAATAACCTCCCATTCTAAAAAATACGATAATCTCTTAATAAAAATCTTAAAGTAAAAATAATTTAATTAATTATAATTCTAAATAAAATTAAAAATCTAATTCTACAAATTGATAAATATTTGTTCACAATTTAAAATGAAATAGATCGTATCATTGACACCACAAATCAATATTTTAAATAATCTATTTAAATTTTAAAGCCAAAATATACAAATTTCACTTTTTAAAATTAGTAAATTTAAAGGAAATCAATGAAGTATTAAAATAAAATATTCACGAATTTTACCCCCACTAAATGAATAAATTCCAGAAAATCCTTTTCCATGTTGTCTATATGCATATAGATATAAAGTATATGCAGCTCTAAAAAAAGATAATAAAGTTAAAGAAATTATAGTTAATCATGATCAACTAATAATTCTTTTTAATAAAGAAATTTCACCTAATACATTTAATGAAGGAGGTGCAGCTATATTACAAGAACTTAATAAAAATCATCATAAAGTCATTGAAGGTATGAAATTTCNAGCTATATTACATGAACTTAATAAAAATCATCATAAAGTTATTGAAGGTATAAAATTTAATAATCCCTTATTAATTAATAAACTTCGACTTCCTAATCGTTCATAAGTTATATTAGCTAAACAAAATAACCCCGATGAACATAACCCATGAGAAATTATCAAAGTATAAGACCCACATAAACCTCAATAATTTAAAGTTATAAGTCCACCTAAAACAATTCCTATATGTCGTAAACAAACTAAACTAATTAATACTCTACCAATTAAACTAATTCTAATTCAAATATAATTATATTTAACACCACACAATTGTAAAAAACATAACACCCGTAATAAACCATAACCCCCCAATTTTAACATAATGCCAGCTAAAATTATAGACCCTGAAACCGGGGCTTCAACATGAGCTTTTGGTAATCATAAATGAACTAAAAATATTGGTATTTTAACTAAAAATGCTAAAATTAAAGATAAATATAATAAATCATAATTAAATATAAAATTATTTAAAAGATAAAAATTCAATGTTATTAAATTATTATATAAATAAAAAATACCAACTAATATAGGTAAAGAAACAATAAAGTATAAAATAATAAATATGNAAGTATAAAATAATAAATAAACACCAGCTTGTAAACGTTCAGGTTGATACCCTCACCCTAAAATTAAAAATAAAGTAGGAATTAATCTTCTTTCAAAAAATAAATAAAATATAAATAAATTTATACTAGCAAATCTTAAAATTAAAAATAATAATAAAATTAAAATATTAAATAAAAATAAATTTTTATAATTATTAAATTTATTAACAGACTCACTAGCAGTAATTATAAGAGTACAAATTCAAAATCTTAATAAAATTAATCCATAAGAAATTGTATCCAAACCTAAAAAATAAGAAATATTTACAAAATAATTAGTATAAAAATTTATTATAATAAATAAAAATGTAGCCAAAAATATTAAATTTTGAACCATTCAAAATGAACTATTAATAAAACAAATTGGACTAATAAAAATAATTATAAAAATTAATTTTAACATTGTAAAATATTAAATGATTGAAAATAATCATTTGCATGAGCACGAATTATTGAAACAAGAATTGAAAGACCCAATGCACCTTCACAAACTCTAAAAGTTAAAAATATTATACTAAAAAATCTTCTAAAATTGATTAAATTTAAATAAATAAGTAACAAAAATAAATAAATTTAATACAATATATTCTAATCTTAAAAGTATTGATAATAAATGCTTTCGATTAGAAACAAATATGAAAATTCCAATTAAAAATAAAAACTAGGTAATACTCAATTAAATATTAACATTAGTTTTAATAGTTTAATAAAAACATTGGTCTTGTAAATCAAAAATAAGATTTATGGCTGTATTCAGTAAGCTGTCTCTAGTCACTAATAGAGACTTTTCGTGGTGAAAATGGATTTTGAGTACATTTGCACGCAGGTCTTCGTCGGTTAGTTTATTCCATATCTTCTGTAACCATAGGATAATTTTCTCCATTTTTAGTCCCTTGTACTCCCGCTTCTGTCCAACATAAGGCCTCATACCCAAGAATCGAATAGACTCGGAACTGGTGACCAGGACGGCCATTCATTCGACCAACCCTATACAGTTTTTCTTTTTTTTTGTCCTTTTTTATACAAAGCCGAAGAAAAAATACACCTGGAAAATTTACCCTGCTGGCAAATGTAAATAAGGATTACAATTTAAAAACTAATTAATACAACTAAAGTAAAATCTGTGGAAAATTAACAATAAAATGCTTTTTTCGCAAAATCTATAAAAGACCCTTTTATTTCTCAAAAAACCTGGGTAACAGTTATTCGTCGCCACGCTGTATAGTGTACATTAGGGTGTCCCGTCAAAAAATTTTTTTGAGCTACACTATCGCAAGAGGTATCGAAATTTGCGTAATTTTACACATATTAAGAAAAAGGTAAAAAAGTCAGAATTGTGTGTCATTTTGAGGGCTCTACCACACCATGAAGTTCTCCATGTATTTTATATGAGAAAAAACACTTCTTCGTAGAAATAGAGATAAAATCCTTAAAAGTCAATATTTTTCAATTTGCAAACTCCTTTTCTTTTTAGGAGACTTCATATATATATGTACAGTGCATTAAAAATTATAATAGCACATAAATTTTCTGAGACAACATGCAAGCCTTGCTGAAAGTTACCATATTTGCTAGGAGCAATCCTTGCACATGCATATTAAAGTTACACTGTATTAATTTATGATAAAAAGCTTTTCACTTAAAACCATGGACAAGGATGTGCTTGACATGCCAACGGTGGCTAAAGTCATCAGTGTCATCAAAGTTACCGGATAAAGTGTAAAGAACTTTAATACTGATGACACTGACGGCCTATGCCACTTCACTACATTTGCGTTACTAGATGNTATCAAAGTTACCGGATAAAGTGTAAAGAAGTTTAATCCTGATGACATTGACGGCCTATGCCACTTCACTACATTTACGTTACTAGGTCACAAGTTATAGCAGAAAAATTAGGTGAGGTTATCATTAACTAAAACAGTATGTGTCAATTACCTCGGCACCAACATTTGGAATATCAGCCATCCCATCAACAACGACTGAACCAAGAGTCTCCAATGCCCGCTGGTCCCTCTCCGTAACTGCCTCTTACAAGCAGGGACCTCCGCCCGTCACCAATCGATCGGCCTTTGCCTTCCTAGCCGTGGATCTTACTTGATTTTTCCAATGGGCTAGAGACTGAAATACAAATAATGTTCCAACTCTTATAACAACAATTTGGTAATATGATTTAAGATTTACCTC
Source organism: Rhagoletis zephyria (assembly GCF_001687245.7). NCBI lineage: Eukaryota > Metazoa > Arthropoda > Insecta > Diptera > Tephritidae > Rhagoletis > Rhagoletis zephyria. The sequence goes on along the minus strand of NW_016164302.1, from coordinate 5,368 downwards.
TTTCCATTTATTCGGAGTGCGTCGCGGGCCTTTAAGAGCGTTAAGCTGCTCTGCCAGCTACAGCCATAGCTCTGCTATCCTTTTTGGCCGCGTCGGATCATTTTTGTTGAGCTGCAACTCACGGTGGCTCCGCATAAACGCCAGGTAGCACTCGATTTGCTCCTTGCTTGTTCGCGTTGTCTTTTCTGTATCTGTAAAATAAAAATACCTTATTTTCAAAGAAATTGAACAATTTACAATTACTTACCTTCATCGGCCATTTTAGTTGAATGCACATAGTGATGAAATACGGCATTAATCGATTGTCACTTTTCTGGCCTTTATATATTCTCCCAGCAAATCGATTCAGATAAATTGCCCATAAAACCAAATGTATAAACATTTTCTTATAAATTCTTAGTAGCTATCATATTCTTTATATTTCTAATGTACGATTTTGCTTTAAAAATGCGTTTAAAAACCTATTTTTCTATGTAATCGATAAATGAATATTTGTTGAACTATTTTATCATCTCANGTTATTTTTGCGTATACATACATACATATGTACAGTGCGTTAAAAATTATAATATCACCTAAATTTTCTGAGACAACATGCAATCCTTGCTGAAAGTTACAATATTTGCTAGGAGCAATCCTTGCACATGCATATTTAAGTTACACTGTATTATTTTATGATAAAAAAGCTTTTCACTTAAAACCATGGACAAGGATGTGCTTGACATGCCAACGGTGGCTAAAGTCATCAGTGTTATCAAAGTTACCGGATAAAGTGTAAAGAAGTTTAATCCTGATGACATTGACGGCCTATGCCACTTCACTACATTTACGTTACTAGGTCACAAGTTATAGCAGAAAAATTAGGTGAGGTTATCATTAACTAAAACAGTATGTGTCAATTACCTCGGCACCAACATTTGGAATATCAGCCATCCCATCAACAACGACTGAGCCAAGAGTGTCCAATGCCCGCTGGTCCCTCTCCGTAACTGCCTCTTACAAGCAGGGACCTCCGCCCGTCACCAATCGATCGGCCTTTGCCTTCCTAGCCCTGGATCTTACTTGATTTTTCCAATGGGCTAGAGACTGAAATACAAATAATGTTCCAACTCTTATAACAACAATTTGGTAATATGATTTAAGATTTACCTCTTTCCATTTATTCGGAGTGCGTATCGGCCCTTTAAGAGCGTTAAGTTGCTCTGCTAGCTCTATCCACAGCTCCTGTATCCTTTTTGGCCGCGTCGGGTCATTTTTGTTGAGCTGCAACTCAGGGTGGCTCCGCATAAACGCCAGGTAGCACTCTATTTGCTCCTTGCTTGTGCGCGTTGTCTTTTCTGTATCTGTAAAATAAAAATACCTTATTTTCAAAGAAATTGAACAAAATAAGAAAAACTAAATTTATTTACAATTACTTACCTTCATCGGCCATTTTAGTTGAATGCACATAGTGATGAAATACGGCATTAATCGATTGTCACTTTTCTGGCCTTTATATATTCTCCCAGCAAATCGATTCAGATAAATTGCCCATAAAACCAAATGTATAAACATTTTCTTATAAATTCTTAGTAGCTATCATATTCTTTATATTTCTAATGTACGATTTTGCTTTAAAAATGCGTTTAAAAACCTATTTTTTTATGTAATCGATAAATGAATATTTGTTGAACTATTTTATCATCCCAATTGGAACATGCTATCAGCTGATTGTCTCTGTTTGTATTCACCACACATTTTTGGTGAAATTTTTGTGACTCTCTCTTACTGAATACCAAAATTGTCTCAAGTCACAAAAAAAATCACAAATTGATAGTCTCAAATTTAGTGACTTGAGATGAGACTGAGTTACTGAATACAGCCATTAATCTTTTAAAACTTCAAGAGAAAAGTATTCTACTTTTTCATTAATGCCCAAAATTANCCGGATAAAGTGTAAAGAAGTTTAATCCTGATGACATTGACGGCCTATGCCACTTCACTACATTTACGTTACTAGGTCACAAGTTATAGCAGAAAAATTAGGTGAGGTTATCATTAACTAAAACAGTATGTGTCAATTACCTCGGCACCAACATTTGGAATATCAGCCATCCCATCAACAACGACTGAGCCAAGAGTGTCCAATGCCCGCTGGTCCCTCTCCGTAACTGCCTCTTCCAAGCAGGGACCTCCGCCCGTCACCAATCGATCGGCCTTTGCCTTCCTAGCCCTGGATCTTACTTGATTTTTCCAATGGGCTAGAGACTGAAATACAAATAATGTTCCAACTCTTATAACAACAATTTGGTAATATGATTTAAGATTTACCTCTTTCCATTTATTCGGAGTGCGTCGCGGGCCTTTAAGAGCGTTAAGCTGCTCTGCCAGCTACAGCCATAGCTCTGCTATCCTTTTTGGCCGCGTCGGATCATTTTTGTTGAGCTGCAACTCACGGTGGCTCCGCATAAACGCCAGGTAGCACTCGATTTGCTCCTTGCTTGTTNTTAGTTGAATGCACATAGTGATGAATACGGCATTAATCGATTGCTCACTTTTCTGGCCTTTATATATTCTCCCAGAAAATCGATTCAGATAAATTGCCTATAAAACCAAATGTCTAAACATTTTCTTATAAATTCTTTGTAGTTATCATATTCTTTATATTTCTAATGTACGATTTTGCTTTAAAAATGCGTTTAAAAACCTATTTTTTTATGTAATCGATAAATGAATATTTGTTGAACTATTTTATCATCTCAAATTGGAACATGCTATCAGCTGATTGTCTCTGTTTGTATTCACCACACATTTTTGGTGAAATTTTTGTGACTCTCTCTTATTGAATACCAAAACTGTCTCAAGTCACAAAAAAAAAAAATCACAAATTGATAGTCTCAAATTTAGTGACTTGAGATGAGACTGAGTTACTGAATACAGCCATTAATCTTTTAAAACTTCAAGAGAAAAGTATTCTACTTTTTCATTAATGCCCAAAATTAATATTTTTTATAAACTACCTCCTGATATTATACAATTAATTTTATACAGATCAACTTTAATTTCAAGATTTATTTTTATACAAATAAATCATCCTTTAGCTATAGGTCTAATACTATTAATCCAAACTTTACAAATTTTTTTTAATAACAGGATTAATAGCTAAAAGATTCTGATTTTCTTATATTTTATTTTTAATTTTTCTTGGGGGANAAACTTTACAAATTTGTTTAATTACAGGATTAATAGCTAAAAGATTCTGATTTTCTTATATTTTATTTCTAATTTTTCTTGGAGGGATACTAGTTTTATTTATTTATGTTACATCCTTAGCTTCAAATGAAATATTTTCATTTTCAATAAAATTAACAACTATTTGTATAATAATTTTTATTTTATTTATAATTTCAAGATTAATATTAGATAAATCATTACTTTCAACCTTTCTAGGAAATAATGAAATAACATTTATAAATAATATTAACTTATTTATAGAAGAAAATTCTTTATATCTTAATAAATTATCAATTATCCAACAAATTTAATTACAATTTTATTAATAAACTATTTATTAATTACATTAATTGCAGTAGTAAAAATTACAAAATTATTCTATGGACCTTAATAAACTAATGAATAATGAATAAACCTTTACGAACCCAACACCCTTTATTTAAAATTGCTAACAATGCATTAGTAGATTTACCTGCACCAATTAATATCTCAGCTTGATGAAATTTTGGTTCACTTCTTGGGTTATGTTTAATAATCCAAATTTTAACAGGATTATTTTTAGCTATACATTATACAGCAGATATCAATTTAGCATTTAATAGTGTTAATCACATCTGCCGAGATGTAAATTATGGTTGATTATTACGAACTTTACATGCCAACGGTGCATCTTTTTTCTTTATTTGTATTTATTTACATGTAGGACGAGGGATCTATTACGGATCCTACTTATTTACTCCAACATGATTAGTAGGAGTACTAATTTTATTTTTAGTTATAGCAACAGCTTTCATAGGATATGTATTACCATGAGGGCAAATATCTTTTTGAGGAGCAACAGTTATTACAAATTTATTATCAGCAATTCCTTACCTAGGGACTACTTTAGTGCAATGAATTTGAGGAGGATTTGCAGTTGATAACGCAACATTAACACGATTTTTTACATTTCACTTCATTCTACCTTTTATTGTATTAGCTATAACTTTAATTCATTTATTATTTCTTCATCAAACAGGTTCAAATAATCCAATTGGACTAAATTCAAATATTGATAAAATTCCATTCCACCCCTATTTTTCCTATAGGGACATTGTAGGATTCATTGTAATAATTATAACTTTAATTATTTTAACATTAACTAATCCATATTTATTAGGTGATCCAGATAATTTTATTCCAGCTAATCCATTAGTTACTCCAGTTCATATTCAACCAGAATGATATTTTTTATTTGCTTACGCAATTCTTCGATCAATCCCTAATAAATTAGGAGGAGTAATTGCATTAATTTTATCAATTGCAATTTTAGCAATTCTCCCATTTTATCATTTAAGTAAATTTCGAGGTATCCAATTTTACCCTATTAACAAAATTTTATTTTGAACTATAGTAGTGACAGTTATTTTATTAACCTGAATTGGAGCACGACCTGTAGAAAACCCTTACGTATTAGTAGGACAAATTTTAACAGTAATTTATTTTTTATATTATATTATTAATCCAATAATTAATAAATGATGAGATAACTTAATTAATTAAACTTAATAAGTTAATGAGCTTGACAATAAGCATATGTTTTGAAAACATAAGATAGAAATTCAATTTTCTATTAACTTTACTAAATTTAATTAACCACATTAAATAAATTAATAATAATTTCAAACCAATAAAAAATAATAAATAATTCAATGAAAAAGGTAAAAAACATTTTCAAGCTAAATATATTAATTTATCATAACGAAATCGAGGTAAAGTCCCACGAACTCAAATAAATACAAAAGAAATAAAAGTTAATTTAATATAAAATAAAATATTAAATAAATCACACCCAAAAAAAATTACACAAAANCTATACAGCCACTACCACTCGCACAAATGATGGTCGATACATAGTCCGGCTCCCCTTTAAGCCCAACTTCCCAGATAAAATTGCCTTGGGCCCATCCCGGACCGCGGCTCTCCAGCAATTCATCAGCATGGAGCGGTCACTAATCAAGAAGGGTGATCTGAAAACCCTTTACGACGGCGTTTTAGAAGAACACCTCTCCCTTGGTCATATGGAAGAAACGACTTCTTATGACAAAAACTCAGAAGACAAATGCTTGTCGTTCTATCTCCCTCACCACGCGGTTATCAAACCCGAAAAAAGAAC
>NW_016164301.1:31393-32232 GCF_001687245.7 Rhagoletis zephyria | reverse complement strand
CGGGTATAAAAATCAGAAAAATATTAAATCATAAGGCTTAAAAAACTGACCATACATTCAGGAAGTGTCTGGAATTCTTTTGTGGAGTTTAGTTATTTATTTTTATACCCGAGCGCACTTGTGCACAAGGGTATATTAATTTTGTTCACATAACGGTTGTTTGTAACAGCCAAAACGAATCAAGATAGATATAGACAAATGTATACATAAATGCTCAGAATGAATAGAGAAGTCGATTAAGCCATGTCTGTCTGTCCGTCCGTCTGTGCGTCTGTCCGTCTGTCCGTCCGACCGTGTACACGATAACTCGAGCAAAAATTGAGATATCTCAACGAAATTTAGTACGTAGGTTTCCATTTATCCAAGGTAGGTTGGTGTTCAAAATGGGCCAAATCGGACTGTAACCACGCCCACTTCCCATATAACGGTAATTTACAGAAATACGAAAACTGCGATATTTTAGTAAATACTGAAGATAATTCACTCAAAATTGATATTTACAATAATTTTCAGACGAAAAATAAGAATATTATAAATTTTTGAAAAATGTGCGTAGCCATGCCCACTTATGGTTACATGTGTATATCTTTGTAACCGCTGCATCAATTTCTTCCAAACGCAGTTGTTGGCCTAGGTACACCAAAATGGCATACCAAAATCGGAAAATAACCACGCCCACATCCCATATAACGGTAATTTCGAGAAATACAAAATCTTCGATAAATCAGTAAATATTAAAGCTACTTTATTCGAAATTGATGCTTGCAACCATTCTTTACCAAGAAATAAGTTTATGATAAAATTCTGGAAAATGGGCGTGGCACCGCCCACTTATGATC
>NW_016164301.1:29337-31300 GCF_001687245.7 Rhagoletis zephyria | reverse complement strand
CGAAATTTAAGAACGCTAATTTACTCAAAATTGATACATCCCGGCTTACGATCTAGCGGTAGCTTTCGGAAAGGTGAAAAAACATATATTTAATACTTGCGCCGGGTATTTAATGTTCGGCTTCGCCCGAACTTAGACTTTCTTACTTGTTAACATTTATTGGTGCTTTCAAAAGGATATCCTAGATATCTTTGTTTGTTTGTACCTAGTTAATGAAAAGCATCTCAAATATGTAATTAAACATAGATCGACCGACCCCTTTGCGAAAATATATCGCGTAAAACTAAACTTTACAAAAAAGTGTTTTGACGTAGAATACGTTTTTCGTTTCGATATGGAGGTTATGCTGAAATGTTGTAGTTGTAATTTTTAGAGTTTCACGAAAACGCTTGTTGCACGAGAACTAATGAAGCGATTTCAAAGAAAAGTCTGGCGTTTCAAACATAAAATTCCAAGCCTATCGACAGATTCATTTTTGTAAGTAACCAGTTCGGTTTCTGTAGATAAAAGAACGGTAAACTTTGGCTTATTTTGGGGTCAATTTTGAGCTTTTAAAGTGCTTCAGCAGCTTATGATTTGCAGATATAACTTTCATTTTCGGGGTATAGATTCTGTGGAGCAATAGAAATTTTTTCGTGTACACATTTCATATAAATTCAGCAAATATTGAGCATTTTATCGCAAAAAATTGTTGAAAAAATTTTCACATTTTTTGTATTACCAAAATGCTCGAAAACCGCTCGAATGGTTTTTGTTTTTGTTTTCTTTGGTCGAAAATTCGACAGTTTTCCAGCATTGGTTGATATCTTTTAAGTATGTTTATTTGATTCAAATATATGGGCATAAATGCTTTTCCATACAAAATCACTTCGTTACATATTTGTAATACTTCTATATTGGCAGTAAGCTAACTTCTCAATGTGTAAGCATTCCGAAATCAAAGCGAGACAGTCTAGTACCGTTTTTGTCAATGTATTGTGTACTTGGGTGCCGTTTTGTATATGTGTTGTGTACATGTTTATTTATAAAGGTATGTGTTCCTTTTCTTTCGTACGTGTTTATTGATATATCTGTACTGTAGTGTTTTCGGACGGTACTAGCTCTTACTGCCAATATAGGAGTATTACATATATGATTCGTCATCAATTTGCAAATACATGCATGCGTTGGATGTGAGGGAAGGAGACAAAAAGTATGTATATGTGCATAAGTACATATTTCGCAATATTTTTAACCTAATCGCAGCGTAAGTACATATGTAAATACATACACACGTTCATGTGTTGATTACAGTTAATGTGGATCTGCTTTTATGTTTTAGTAATCTATGAATGTCTATATATATTATGTATGTACATACATATATGTATGAACACATGTATGCATAAACGAGAAAACTTTTTGAAGTGAAACAACACTTAAAAAAGACCATTCCAAGAATAAAAGTAAAGGTGAGTACGTACATAGATAAAGAAAAGGATAAAGGCAAATGTAACAAGTAAGAGCAGCGCTGTCTTCGGCTATGCCGAAGGCTTCATACCTTTCATGAACATCTGCAAATTTTACTTTGACAGATTACTGCTTTTGAGTACATCTGCATACATCGATAGAGGAGTTACATACCTATATAAAAAATCGCATCTGAACAAACAGAGGTATGGAAGATATACCTTATATTAGCACCAATCTAAGTGATTTTCACTGCTATGTGATCGGTATGTAAACCGACACAATTTATTGGGTTTAGTTTCCTACATAAAGGAGATATATCGCAAAAACTGGTATCTGAACAATCAGTGCTATAGGAGATAAAGCTTATACAGCATAGATTTTGACGATTTTCTCAGTAGACTTTGTATTATTATTTATAAAATATCTTACGAAATTTATCGGTTTTAGCTGTTCAAATAAAGGAGTTTTACAGTAAAATCCCATATCTGAACAATCAGATGTATGGAAGATA
>NW_016164301.1:20741-29312 GCF_001687245.7 Rhagoletis zephyria | reverse complement strand
CTTGTGCACAAGTGCGCTCGGGTATAAAAAAATTAAATTGTTCACAATTGTTGTTGTTTGAGATTAAAAATGAGAATGTGTGTGTGAGCTTGAGTTCGAATTTTAAAATTATATTGCTGGCAAACGTCAGACTGCCTTTCAATGATTTTACCTTGTAATGTTTTTATCATGTTTATGCCGAAGCCTTATAGGTCATATAAAAAGCGGCTTTAATATTCCCTTATAATAAGGCAACACTTGGAGTATAATTGCCTTATACACACTGTACAAGTGTGAAAAGTACAGTGTTCGAAAGTGCTTGAATGAAGAATAAAAATTTAGTCGTCATTCAAAATAACAAAAATTATGAATAAAACTTTATTTTTTATTTGAATAATAATTCATTCAAAAACGCCCATCCCTGGATTAAATTTAACGATGTAATTTTGCATCGCGGGTGAGTTCCAAAACTAAATTCGGAGTGGCAAACATAAAAATAAAATATTTTCCTGTGTTATATTTAATAAAATAATGTGATTATGTACACACTTGCAAGTTATAAAAAACAAAGCTCGTAATGCCATGAAAGAACTATCTCGCTCTGAGGAGTTATATTTTTTTAGAGCAATAAATAAACTCCTCACATGTTCGGCTCACTCGTGAATTTGCATGTGATGTATTTGTCAAATAGTTAATTTGTGGCATTATTTTATTTTTATCGCTGATAAACAAACAAGCAAAAACTCAAGAAGTGTTCCACCGTCTCATCCTCTTCAAAGCAGGATGGGCAAATGGAGTTGTCATTTACGCCTATCAAAGTCAGGAGTTTGGTCGTCTGCTGTGGTGTAGTGGTAAGCAGTGCGCGCTTCCACTCCGTTGCACCTGGGTTCAAACCCTGGTCAAAGCAACATCGCAAAAAATATAGAAAAAAAGGTTTTTTCTTAACAGCGGACGTCCCTCGGCAGGCAATGGCAAACTTCCGAGTGTATTTCTGCCATGAAAAACAGCTTCTCATAAAAATACAATCGCCATTCGGAGTCGGCGTAAAACTGTAGGTCCCTCCGCTTTGTGTGGCAACATCAAGGCTGAGCGAAGTATTCACCCAGTTTCTGATGGTGGCTTCGATGGCCGAAGTGGGGAGTGCTATACCTGGTTGCGGATCGAGGAATGCCTGGTCTAAGCCAACTGTGGAAAAGGGGTCAGATGTCTCATTTCCAGGCACTCCCGAGTTGCCCGGCACCCAGAGTAAAGCAAGCTCGTTATCTTTAAAAACATAATTTAGTCGAGATTGAACTAGTTTGGAAGTACTTAGATAGAGGGCTGGCAGTCCAGCTTGGCTGTTCCTGCAGACAAGTAAACTCTTTCCCCTCCACCTATTTTCCACTACGTAGTCTATGGCTTTGGGGATTGCAAATAGCTCAGCCTGGAAGACCGAAGCATACTCCCCAAGAGAAAAAGTGAAGCTTATCTCCATTAGCATCGAAAAAATACTCCAGGTCCTGACCCTGAGTCAGTTTTGGCGCCATCAGTGAAGGTTCCTCAATGTGCGAGTGCGGGCTCAGTGCTGGAATTAAACCAACATTCCCCTCAGGGCACTCTGTCTCTCTAGAATCTCTTCAACAAAGGTAATGGTGGCGTACTATCCTGTATCATTGAAAAGACACAAGTGCTCTAATATCTGCCGCTGGCAATTTCCGCATCACCCCACTCAGTGTTATACCAACCACTGGACCACTTTGGGAATTACTGTAGTATACGCAAAATTTAATTTTTTATATTTTTGATTCAGAATAACGTGTTGTTTGGCCATTTGGTATACAGGTATGTAGAGCTATGAATTTATAAAATTGTTGAAATATTCGCCTTCGCCACAATGTTCTGTAAATTTCCCGGTATAGCAAAGCTTTTACCATTCACCTGGGAGTGGCCAGATGTGATTTGTTTGCTTACGGTTCAAGTCACAGCTCAATTCGTCCGGATATTTATATCTACGTATCCCCTGGGTAGGGACCAAAACACCCGTTTGGGAGCGTCCCCTGGGTTTGAGTCCCTGCACGTTAAAACCTAACCCAATGAAAAAAACCTTGCCTCGGGTGATATCCCCTTCTATTGATGGCGATCACGGCAATCGTATAAAGGACTATGATTTGAGGGTATGCACCTGGACCCTTAATAGAGATGGTGCCTCTTCCCGGTTGGTTGATGTCCTCGGGAAAACAAAGACTGACATCACTGCCATCCATCAAATGCGATGGATGGGGCAAGGCAAGGTAAGTGTGACCGACTTGTCTCATTTTCCGATTTGACCCTTATTCGAGAATTTTGTTAACTAGTATGTAAGGAACTTTTGTATGTTTATAGACTCAAGAAATAAATAAATAAATATATTTGTAACGGTAGGCGAAATATCTACTATTGCACAAAAAGGTCTGCAAGATGGCACTGGAGTCGAGTTATTGGTAAAAATCGTCATGTGAAGTCAATCGGAGGCACCAAGGATCAAAGTTAAATTACCACCGGTAAATTAATCACCAGAACGATTGCGGTCCTTGCATTACGGCGACTAAACAGAATAAAGACTATTCTTGATAAATTCCTATAAACACAATTGTAAGTTTTCGAAAGTATTTAATGATACTCCCTCATTTTGAAATTGCCACAAACTCTACTGAAAGTGTACTATACGCATACAAGGACGATTCACCATCGGACCAGATAATTGTTGCCACAAGAACTTCTNACTTCGAAAGTATTTAATGATACTCCCTCATTTTGAAATTGCCACAAACTCTACTGAAACTGTACTATACGCATACAAGGACGATTCACCATCGGACCAGATAATTGTTGCCACAAGAACGTCTTCACGGACGTAACGTTTTCATTCGCTTATTTAAAACCGCAATGGAAGATATATCTTCTGACGACCACAAAACCAAACGTGAACGTGAATTGTTGGTAAAAATGTTGGACCAAATNCCGGACGTAACGTTTTCATTAAACCTTCATTATTTAAAACCGCAATGGAAGATATATCTTCTGACGACCACAAAACCAAACGTGAACGTGAATTGTTGGTAAAAACGTTGGACCAAATGTTTAATGAAGAATTCAATTTTGGGCAGGACGAAGTCCGCAAGGTCTGCTAGTAAAATAACATAATAACCGATTTGGTTTTTTTTTTTACCTCGTAACTTCAATTCCATTTCTGCTTAGATACAAAAATTTAAAACCAAAGTTTGTCTCTACGGAAAGGCATTGGTGTTATTAAAGAGATTAAAAATAATTAATTCAAATGGAGGATAACAAATATTTGAAAACAATTAAATTCAGTCTTGAAAAGAAATTAAGGATTCGTATGTTAGTGTAGTGTAATCCGCTTTTTTTTTAATAACAGTAAAAAAGTGATAACTAAATCGATGCATTACACCACTGGAAATATGAAAATTTCGATCTAATCCTTGAATGAATAAAAACACATTAAACTGAATCTAGATTTTTTGTTGTTTTTCGAGCATATTTGGAAGCATATTTACTAATGTTTTAATGTTTATCTAAGCGCTCAAATTTGCTTTTTTCCTGCTTATTTTCTTCGGTCCTGCTCATCACACATCACTTCAATTGAAACACCACTTTGTAGTTTTTCCAGAATACTGGTTAATCAAAGAAATGCAACAAGTTCAAATTTTGTGTGTGTGGCATGCATAAACAAAGAAAGTTGTAGGTATTTAGGTAAAATTGTTTTGAAGTTTCACCTATAAAGGTTACAATGTTTTGTTTTAGAGACTTGCATTAATGAAGGAATTGCACGTATTGAGGATTGCGGTTACCGTGTACGCACTGTATATATTTTTCATCGGATAAACAGAAATTAAGTTACGAACAATTTTAAGGCTCAAACTACGAACAACGCGTTTATATACCTTAAGTCCAGAAGTGAGGGGTATTAAAAGTTTTCAATATGCATATTTTTTGTGCATCATTATATCTATAACTTTATCAGTCACACAGTGTTATTATTCCGACGCAATCTTTGACGGTGGTACCGGGTGGGGAACGGTATATGACGGTAGGAGGTTTAGTTTGGGTTACAGTCTCACGCTGACGGGGTTAAGCTTAAGNGTATTAAAAGTTTTCAATATGCATATTTTTTGTGCATCATTAGATCTATAACTTTATCAGTCACACAGTGTTATTATTCCGACGCAATCTTTGACGGTGGTACCGGGTGGGGAACGGTATATGACGGTAGGAGGTTTAGTTTGGGTTACAGTCTCACGCTGACGGGGTTAAGCTTAAGGTTAAAACCATGCGCAGTAAAAAGTAAACTATTTAAATCGACGAATAGTTTTATATAAACTTTTGTGAACTTCTATTTATGTGTTGGTGTACATCATACCTCTATTGGTTACAATAATTTTAAGCTATAATAAAAATTTTTTCGTAATAACACGTAATATAATAATTCTGTGGTAATAATTATTGGTTTAAAAAAAAATTGTATAGTTCTGCCCTTTTATATGGGAACTCTTGCTTTGCGTTGCCCTGAAACCTCAGAAAATGTTGCGTTCTTTATATGAGAATGAAACAGAAATTATACTACTCCATCACAATTTATTTATAGAACTTAAAAACGGTGAATTATTCACTTGGCATGTAAATCTTTAGTAATTTTAAAGCAAAACACTTATATCTGATACGGAAAATAATTGTATTTTTACAAGCGTAAATTAAAAATCCGCCGTGCAACTCTCACCCTCACGTTTATTTGAGGGCTGAAAAGGCAGCACTTTTGCCGGATCAGAGCGCAACCTGCTGAGAAAAGAACACGACGCCTTGTGAAAGGGCTGAGAAAATAACATGAAAGTTTGACAGCGCTAACACAAGGCAGAATAAGTGCATCCTTTTTTCGAGAAAAGAAAACGCTATTAGTTACCTCTAACAACTTAGTTATGGCGGCACCAATCACCGTAAATATGTAAGCGAGATTTTTTCTTCAATATTTTTTAGCAAGGCACATCTATTTATTTACAGTGCATCTTACCAACCGCTGAACCACCCTTAAGTAGTTTTATTGCACTAAATACACAGAAAGTATGTGCTCATACAAGCATTCATACAAATGTACACCAGTTAATGCGTACATGCAGGGATGTATGCATGGATGTACATACACATGTCTACTTGTACACTTGTGTTTATGTGTTTAAAATCTTCTTTACACAAATGCTTTCAATGTGTACAATGCGATCTCNATCTTTAGTAATTTTAAAGCAAAACACTTATATCTGATACGGAAAATAATTGTATTTTTACAAGCGTAAATTAAAAATCCGCCGTGCAACTCTCACCCTCACGTTTATTTGAGGGCTGAAAAGGCAGCACTTTTGCCGGATCAGAGCGCAACCTGCTGAGAAAAGAACACGACGCCTTGTGAAAGGGCTGAGAAAATAACATGAAAGTTTGACAGCGCTAACACAAGGCAGAATAAGTGCATCCTTTTTTCGAGAAAAGAAAACGCTATTAGTTACCTCTAACAACTTAGTTATGGCGGCACCAATCAGCGTAAATATGTAAGCGAGATTTTTTCTTCAATATTTTTTAGCAAGGCACATCTATTTATTTACAGTGCATCTTACCAACCGCTGAACCACCCTTAAGTAGTTTTATTGCACTAAATACACAGAAAGTATGTGCTCATACAAGCATTCATACAAATGTACACCAGTTAATGCGTACATGCAGGGATGTATGCATGGATGTACATACACATGTCTACTTGTACACTTGTGTTTATGTGTTTAAAATCTTCTTTACACAAATGCTTTCAATGTGTACAATGCGATCTCTGCCATTGCTCCGCTCCACAAACAGAGAATACATCTTTTATTAGCCTGAAAAAGTNACACATGTCTACTTGTGCACTTGTGTTTATGTGTTTAAAATCTTCTTTACACAAATGCTTTCAATGTGTACAATGCGATCTCTGCCATTGCTCCGCTCCACAAACAGAGAATACATCTTTTATTAGCCTGAAAAAGTATTTTTGTTTCCTTTTATTAATTTATCTCGTTGCTTTTTATTTTTTTTATTTTTATTTTAGTTTTTCTTATTCAATGGCTTGCGCGTTTCATTTTTTCATACTCAGTTGCTGTCTCATTCGATTTCGCGTTTTCTCTTTGATGTCTGTGCGTATGTGAAGTTTAATGGAAGGAGATACTGACTTCGTCGCCTGTACCTTCATCCGCAATTCCAACTTCGCCTTAGCTAACTCACCCCAGTAGTGGTACGGCGAGTTGGTTGTTGAATGGCTGGTCTATTGTAATTTTTTTTGTCTTTTTTTGTTTTGGTGTATGACAGTTGTGTGTTGAACGCAGTAGGAATACTAATACACCGAACCAAAGAAGCATAATTTGAAAGTGACGTGCATAAAGGAACGAATAAAAACTTTTACACACGTTATTACGAGAGAACTACCGTCGGCCTCGAACGAAAAAAGTAAGGCATTGCCATCGACTCAACCCATTTCGTAGCGGAGTGCCAGCGTCCTGTCCGTCTCCGAAATTGCAGCAGTTGAAGTGAATTGCGCAAAGCGACAAGAGCGAAAAGTCGTTTAATATCTCTGCGTCAGTCACCAGCTGACCAATGTGTCTTTGAATTGGTTGGCGTCTATCTGAAGGTGCATCAATTCTGATGGTCTGGATAAGGAACCTTTTTGCTTTTTTGGATTCGAACAAACAACCTCCGTGCCCTGCATATGACAATGATATCGCTATACAATATACATACATGCATAAATAAATACTATGTATGACTGCGGGTACGGGGGAGATACATAGCCCATGCTTGAGCACCCCACAATGACGGTGTGCCTTGAATGCTTGTGCGAATGTTTGTCTGTTTATTATCACTGATTTTGGTTCCCTTTTTATTCACGTTTGCCGATTCTTATTCGCCCGTTTTCGTGCGCATTATCGTTTGTATCTTGTTTTAGCAACTTTTGTTGCTCATGCTGCCACCACCACTGTCATCTTCTACATAACATCATGGCTGGTGCACGACCCTTCACTGTTGCCGTCGCGCGTTCGTGTTAACAAATTTTGTACATATGTATGTTCTAGTCGATGTATTTCCTCGTAGAAGACCTTGCACAAAGAGCAATGCATTCAAGAAATTCGTTTTCTGGACACTTTTCACCGATGAGATGAGTGCGAGTGAGTCCTGTGGCTGTCTCTGCTTTTGCTGTCGAGTCCTCGGCAGCTAAGCTCGCGTCCGTTTCATGATATCTAAGCCTCGAAAAAGTCAACGTCATCAAACTGCACGCAAACAATAACCTGAACTCTAGTGAACTCAACCGATTTCATCGGTCGCGCTCTTGCCGGTAATGTGTCGTTCAAAGTTAAATTGGTGAAAAATTTCTTTGGAAACTCTAAAAATATTCCATAAAAAAGTGGCAAAGTGGTTTGAAGTGTTACAAAGAATAAGACAAACTTAAAAAAAAATCCGAACGAATGCTTGTTTGTATTCCATTTGCAAATTTTTGTTCACTCCGTGATACTTATACATAGTTAAACTTTGCCGCATTGTGCATTGTTTCTTCTGTTTTATTTGGAATGTGTGCCCCTTCGACGGATATTTCTTCTGGCGTCTACTGATCTGACAGAGCGTTATAAATCACTGACCAACGTTCTGCAGATAATTACAAAATCCATGTCTTAAAAGTGAATGAACCATCCTATTGTATAAACAAACATATGCATGTATATATTTGTGTTATACGCGCAATATAAATATTTAATATATTTTACAGTGAATTTCGAGGCTTCGCGCATTCGGCTCGTTTATAACTTTTTGATTTCTCAACTGTTTTTCTTTGCAGTGATTGAATACGTCCTTGAATACGAAGAAAAAAAAAATTAATAAAACCACAAAAAAGGCTCAAGTCAAATTTAAACTTCACTGATAGGTACATATACCGTATCGAAAAATATAAACGAATATATAGGAACTAATAATAGAATACATATTCTAAGTAAAAAAAGAATCCGGTTTCTGAGCGGTCTGCACTGTCGGTGTAGGAGCGTTTCTCCAACTACATGATTTGATTCGCTACATTTTTGTTGTCGGCAGGTGTGCCTTTGTTATTATTACGGAGGTTTTTATACCCGAGCGCACTTGTGCACAAGGGTATATTAATTTTGTTCACATAACGGTTGTTTGTAACAGCCAAAACGAATCGAGATAGATACAGACAAATGTATACATAAATGCTCAGCATGAAAAGAGAAATCGATTAAGCCATGTCTGTCTGTCCGTCCGTCTGTCCGTCTGTCCGTCCGTCCGTGTACACGATAACTCGAGCAAAACTTGAGATATCGTAACGAAATTTGGTATGTAGGTTTCCGTTAATCCAAGGTAGGTTGGTATTGAAAATGGGCGAAATCGGACTGTAACCACGCCCACTTCCCATATAACGGTAATTTCCAGAAATACGAAAACTACGATATTTTAGTAACTACTGAAGGTAATTCACTCAAAAATGATATTTACAATAATTTTCAGACAAAAAATAAGAATATTATAAATTTTTGG
>NW_016164301.1:10014-20045 GCF_001687245.7 Rhagoletis zephyria | reverse complement strand
TTTATGTATGTTGCATTGAAACGCAATACAGTGGGCGTCCAGTATAACAACCATTTTCTGGAAAATGCCGGCTGAAGAATAGTTGTACCCCAGGATCTCTAAACTCAAAAACAAGGTGGCAAAGTTTTAATTCTTGCAGTGACTCCCTAATTACCAGACCAATATTTAATGGAAAACATTTGGAATTGGTTGGCTTGTAAAGTTTTCAGTCAGATCATCCACATAACTCTCTTTTTGCGGCGAATTAAAGATCATGTACAACAGACTTTTTTCAACTAAGACTTTCTTAAACCTCTCTCTTGTGATACTTTTTCTTACTTACATGTAGTTTAGAAATTAAGCGCTTTGAAAACCATTACAATTGATACCCTTATTGTAATCTTCTTCTTCTTTATTGGCGCTGTAACCGCCTAAACGATTTTGGCCGAGTCCAAAACAGCACGCCATTCATTTCTCTTCTGTGCTAACTGACGCCAATTGGAAATGCCAAGTGAAGCCAAGTCCTTATCCATCTGGTATTTCCAACGCAGAGAGGCCTTCCTCTTCCTTTGTTACCAGCATCGCGGCCCGCGTTGAATACTTTCAGAGCAGGAGCGTTTCTGTCCATTCGAATGACATGGCCAAGTCAGCGGAGCCGTTGAATTTTAATTCGCTGCATTATGTCTATATCGTTGTAAAGCTCATACAGCTCATCGTTAAATCATCTGCGGTATTCGTCAGCGCCAACGCGTAAAGGTCCGTAAATCTTTCGCAGAATCTTTTTCTCGAAAACTCCAAGAGCCCCTTCATCAGATGTTTATTGTAATAGTTCATTGAAATTATTGAATAGTTTGAATTTAACTTTTTAAATAATTGGCAACCTTTTTAAACCAGTTTCGTCTGACACTCATATTGTGATACATACATATGTATGTATTCAAATTACACAATTCCTTTAATTCAAGTTGAATTTGAATTTTCAAACATGTGGAAACCCCGCTATATATATGTAGCTTAAAAAAGAAGCCTTTTCAAGACTCTTTCGATTAATATCGAAATAACTCATTTAACTTATATCTAATATAATTGAATAAAATTGCGAATTGATTTGCGAATTGTAGTAGATTGTACAAATGAGAATTCAATTTATTCAAGTAAATATATAGTTTTTACATGCGCAAATGAATTGGAAGTTAACGCAAAGCATACATGTATATACATATGTATGGATATTCAATTTACGTGAAAGTATTTTATGAAAAGGGTATTAAATAAATAAATGCTTGCACGCAGCAATAAGAATTAACTTAGGAAATTATTCAATATGTATACTTATTTATACTTATGTGTTGAAACGGTTTAAATGATGATAATGATGAATGGTTCATTGATGATTAGAAACGCTCCTTGATACAGTTGATGCATTCGTCTCGATGCGTCGAATCAAAAGGTGAGGTAGAAAAAGAGAGAGACCGTAGGCGCGAAATGCACCCGTAATTATGTCAGTTACAATGGCAACCGTTCGCTTTCATTGGAGCGAGTTCGAAAAAGGGTGGACGTAGTCCAGCCGCGCAAGGATTTTTAAGGGCACAAGTCCCTTAAACAATAATAATTGTATTTGAATTTAGTTTAAAACAGCTACCGTTTTCACACTCAGAAAATTCTGCATGTTTATGCTGTACATTTCAAAACACCCTTACTTTTGACACATTTACTTAAGTATAATTTACTTAAATTCAACTTTTAAAACAGATGGCAACCCATTTCAAAATATTTTCCAACGAAAACCTTATAAAACCCCTTTCGTCTGTGATCCATAATCCAATTGCCTAATTCCCTTAACTTAAGTAGCATCTGATTTTTTAACAGGTGGTAACCATTGGAAAATACCTCAGTACTACTGTAAATGTTCAATCTGAAGGTTTCCTAATAATCTTTCGTATGACACCCATATTTTAATTTTCCGATAGCTGGCGAGTAATTAATTTAAATTTGACTCTTCAAAAAAATTTCAAACTACAACTTTTTAAAGCCTCTTGGCATCCTTGATTTTTTCAACAGGTGGCAGCCCTCCACCTTGGGTATGGAAGTGATTTTATATATCTCCATACCAAGCTCCAGTACTCTATCACAGAAATTTCCTGAGATATGCAGTATAAAAAATTACGTTTGTATGAGGAGATGCCACGCCCTCTCGTCTAATCAAGATTAAATATATCCTTTATTTTAAGTTGAGCTAAAGGACACTAGTATACAAAACTTCATGATGATCGGTTAAGTAACTAGTTAAAGCGTAACAAACAAACAAACTCACTTTCAGGTTTATAATATTAAGTAATTATTTTTTTGAGATTTGTATAAAAAAATACATGATATCAAGGGCAAGTATAAATCTGATAGATGGTGAAAATTTACGTAGCACCGAGGAACCGGAATTTGAGAATCGGTTCCTTTAGAGAACCGACCGGTTCTAACGGAACCGGAAATCGATTCGAAAAGAACCGAAAAATGGTTCCGGAAGTATTGAGACTGGACTCTAAAAAAAACCGAAAAACGGTTCAGGAAGAACCGAAACTGGATTCCTCGTTTTTTTGATGCTATCGATTTGAAATTCAGTTTTTTTTACGTTATATGGAGTTTTGAGTTGACATATAAAATTTTGATCGGTTCAAGGCACCATTCGGTCCGATTTTGGCGGGACAATACCGATTTGGAGAAAATTGTCCCGCTGAATAGTTTTTTTAAAATTCGGGACGTATAAGTCTCCCGATTTTTCATATTTGTACCGTTTAAATCCCGATTTTTAATGTTTACTTTTTTAATTTAATTGATGTCTCCGTGTACTCTAGCCCAAAAACCATTTTTCGGACGTGACAGCAGTTCCGTTATCTCAAAGAACGTAGAATATAAGGGAGCCGTAAATAAAGCCATCCATAAACATCCTTATTTTCTATGATCGTTGGCTATGATTCTATCATTCTTGCTTTAATTTCTTTTAGGTTTTTATAATTATTTACTAAGTTTCTTGTTTTTTTTTATGAAACGTTACAAACTTGAATTTAGTGAAATTATAAAAAATAATACTTGCTTCCTTAAAAAATTCATGAATAAGAAAATTATAAGCTATATACACATCGCATGGTTAATAATATACAGAATTATTTCAAAATTTATCTTTTGTGGGAAAACACAGTAAAAGTTTGATCAATTCATACAGTTGTATACCAAAAGATAGATGGAAATACACATATCGCATGTTTACTAGTATAGTGGTGTAACTCAAAATTAACGTTTTTTGGAGATTTTATTATGCAATTAATAAGCTTGATAAGTAGAATATGTTCAGTCCAACAGATAACCAAACTTCCCAAATATGGCGAAGATGTGTGCCTTTCCATCCGTATTTTTGTATACCAACTGTATGAAATGATAAAACTTTGATTGCGTTTTCCCACAAAATTAAAATTTTGATATTATTAAACGTGCGATATGTTCGCCATCCTTGGGAAGTTTAGTCATCTGTTACGAACAACTTATCCCCTTATCAAGCTTATTAATTTTATGACGAATTCTCCAAAAACGTAAATTTTGAATAACATCGATGTATGTATTATTAAACGTGCGATATATTGCATGTATACATTTTTGTGATAATTTTTCAAGTTCGTTTCTCTTTGTTTTATTTTAAACTGTATTAAACGATACTATGTATTTTTTATTCTAAAAACAAAATTGTACGTTTTGATTCGATGCTTTAGAAATGCCCCCATTTTTGTCCACAGAAATCTGGTAACTATATCATATAGACGCGATATACCCGATCTGGCCAACTAACATCAACTCGTTTTTTTTAATACTATCAATTTGAAATTAGGTTTGTTTACGTTATATGGAGTTCTTAGTTGACATAGAAAATATTTGTTCGTTGAATTTAATATTAGCCGTGTTTTATTTGTCAAGAAATTTAAGCTACTAGCTTATTTTGTATGGAGGACTTACCCAACATAATTATATTGGCTTATGAAAAGCTATCTTGGCTTGTATATTGAACAAGAGGCATTGCCATTCAGCATCAGAAATTTTCTCCTTCAGCCAATCAGAAACAGACAAAAACTTACTTTGACACTATTTGCAGTCAAACAACTGTCAAAACTAGGCTAACATAGGAAATAAGCTAATTTCGTTTTATTTGACCCAGATTTAGCTATTTGCTTGTGATGGTTGAATAAAACATGCCTATTATACTAGCTTTCTTTCTTTTCTTGAATGTGTCAAAAGAGCAGCTACAAAATTGTTTTTTGTTTAAATTTAAAAATTTTAATTTCATGTAGATACTCTATTTTTATAGATTTTTTTAACACAAATATCAATTAAACGGCTGTTTGCAGCTCTCAAGAAAAGGCACATGAACTATTTGTAATTACTTCTGTTGGTTGAAAAATTACTTTGCTTTTGTTTTGTTGTACATTTTCTTGAAGAAATAAATATTGAAGCATTTTTTTCTTGGGAGGTGCAAACTGATAAAAAAAAAACAGGGATCACCCGATTTGTACATTTGTACAGATTTGTTTATTTTGGCAGTAACAGAGTGGTGTTGTCTAGATCAGTGTTGCCGTTGTGCGACTAAAGGGATGATTTGGCCCTTTTTAGCGTCAATACCATTTGCCCGACCTTTTGAAAATTTGTATTTTTTGACCCTTTTCCAAAATTATGTTCGACTTTTGCCCTTTTTCAGAGATTTTTTAGGAAATGTTAACAGAAACATGCTATTAAAAATATTTCCTCCTGTAAGTTCTAAAAAATGTATCACTTAAAACTTTTAAGGGAAATACAACTCTTCCTCTTTTATGCAAACCTTGTCCCGCTATTTTCTTTTTAAATTCAACAGATTTATTTTTCTACTAGTATTTAAAGAAAAGCAAAAATAATATGGTGACACTTTTTTTCGTCAATGACCCCTTTTTTGCGACTTTCTGAAAATTCTCAACGACAACACTGGTCTAGATATTTTTATCGAGAATAAATTCAACTCAATAACAACTTTTCAAACAACACCACTCTGTAACTGTGAAAATGTATAAATCTGTAGAAATGTACAAATCATATGATACCTGCTTAAGAAATTTTGATTGAAGAAAGTTTCTTTTCCATTTCTTGTGAGTTATTTTATATGAATTTTTGGTTTTTCTTGAGAGCTGCAAACAGCCCTTAAGGAATGAATGCAATATATTTATTTATATTTGTACTTTACTTTATAACAAAAATATAAAAAGAAATTAAAATTAAATAAAAAATTGTGTAAATCACAATCTGGAACTGTTTACAGATGAGTACCGGAACTTGGTATCAAGTGGTATAAATCAACTCCATACTCATGGAGAGTTATTAGAAAAGGGGGCGTGTATTTCTGGAAGTTTTGGCAGTAGAGCACTGGAACCTGGTAGAAGGTTATACGAAATACATCTTATATTTATATACATCTTATATTATATTTATTTACACTCGTGCTGGTTATTTGTAAAGTGGGTGCGCCGCCTCCCATTCGTATTGACACTTTCATAATGCATATGTATATTCAAATGCAAATGGATAATGAATGGAACTTAAATTCTCATGATGCATAACTATGGGAGAATTTAAAGTTAATTGAATGATTTAAAGTTGGAAATATTAAAATCTGGGCGTGGCACCTCCCGGAAACATGTTCATGCTGCGGATCTCTGGAACCATTTTAAATTTAGGGGGATTGCTATCTTTTATATTATTCTACAAAGTCTACCTTGCAGGCAATATTATACAATTCCTAAATTTTTAACGCCATAAATATCTTAATTCGCTTAAAAAATTATAGAGTTATAGTAAAATGTGATCAGAAATATAATATAACATTTCCAAATAATTTTGCATATTTGTATGAAAACGAAGAGTGAAACCCACGGGTATAGGCTAGTTATCAAATAGAAACTTACTTAGTTTAGGTTAGTTTTAGGTTTTGTCATATTTCGTCCTTGATGTTTGGGTTATTGTGTTTCCAATTTTGAAGAAGTAAGTCATATTTTACAACAAAAGTCATTTACTATAACAAATAGCAGTTCCCAACGGTTTAAAGAAGCAAACAACTGTGGACTGGGTTTGATTGAGTATTCTCTCAAAATAAAACTACTAATTCAAACGGAATGATGCAAAACTATGCCACTCGCAACGCAGTTTTATTTTTTGGACTACCTGGTATGGAAAAAAATTTTTATTTATGGCAAAACTCGTTCAATAATCCGCTAACTGTAAAATTTACAAATATGTTGGCTTCGGTAAGAAATCAAAAGCGCAACTACGCATCGACAAGACGCGATAATGCAAGATAAAACAATAGGTGTCGTACTGGTTAAACAGGCAATAGCCAATTGAGAGACAACAGAAAACGTACCTATAGATTTCCAATGAACTACATCGACCATTTCAACATTCACATTAATATTTCCGGTCGCATATTTTTGGTACTTTTCGTAAGAAGTGACCCAGTTCAAGAAACAGTAGCGCATTGCAAAGTTGTTTTGGCGGCCTTTTAACTTTTTGTTGTCTTTGTTGAAATTCGAAAGTGCGAAAGGGTAACAAATGTGCATTACATCATGCGCGCAGCATGCTGCAAAGTGAGGTAAATGGTGCATATGTGATGTTAAAATGTTTAATGTTGTGGCAGCTACACACAGCGAAGAGAAATCGAAAATTCTCAGAAATTCGTCACGCTCTAGTTAAATAACACTGCGTTGTAAGGATATGTAGGATGTTTTTACTTAGAATATGAAGAAAATCATATATTTAAGTACATATAGATGTATGTATGTATATGGTTAATTGAACTCCGTTTTTAAAAATTTTGTACAAGTTCTAAATATTAGATAACTGGTTGCATATACATTAGGGTGGTCTAAAAATGCATGTGGGAAAAATAACGCCGGAATTTGTATGCTCTCACTCCCTAGGATTGTTCTATACCGAAAAAAATATTTCCATATTGTTTTATTTTGAAATAAAAAAATATTTAGAGGTCTCTCAAAGCGCCCAAAGTTTTCCATGAATTTAATATGGGAGAAAAAAAAACTTTTGGTAGAAACGTTATATAATTCTTAAAAATCAATATTTTTCTATCGGATTTTCAGTAATAATACCCAATTGTTTATTTAACCATTTTTTCATCGCAACTATAATTTATAGGTCCGCCAAAAATCGATAAAAACCCCGAAAAATGCAATTTGCGAAACAATAAAAATCGTTAGTATTAAAAAATGGGTAAATAAAGAACTGGGTATTATTATTGAAAGTCTCTTGAAGAGAGCCAGAGTTTTCCGATCGAAAAGTATTGATTTACAAGAATTCTATACCATTTCTACGAAAAGTTTTTTTTCCCATATAAAAATACATGGAAAACTTTGGGCGGTTTGAGCGACCTCTAAATATTTTTTGATTTCAAAATAAAAATAAATAGGCGTATATTTCGTTTCGATATATAACAATACTAGGGGGTGAGAGCATTACAGTTCCAGCTTTACTGCTTTTGACCACCCTAATATACATACATGCCGCACATTCACTACCAAGATTCCTTTTCTTTTTTCTAACAGCGGCCGCCCTTCGACGGGCAATCGCAAATCTTCGAGGGTGTTTATGACATGGAAAAGATTTTTATAAAAACGAACTGCCGTACAGTGAGGTAAATGGTGAAAAATTTGGAGATTATTTCTACCAGGCTGACAGATTACGAAAAAATATTTCTTTAGTTGATTATTCATAAAAAATAAAAATAATAAAATAAAAAAAATAAATAAATTTTTATCCATCCCTCCAACAGGAAAATTCTTCATTATTATCAACTCTAGTGCTATACGCATGGATGAACTACTTATTTGTGAAGTGATGAGAGATTTTATATTAAGGATAAAACTCAGCAAAATATTTTTCCCTAGCATTTAAAGGGCCTATTTGCAAAAATTCTCCGGGTAGATTTGAAGGTCGGTAGTAACAGCCAATAGAATCAGCTGCAACTTTTTTTTTTTAAAAACCTAAACTGTCTCATTTTCGTACCGAACTTGCCACTTTTTATAAAGCACTAGTACGATAAGTGGACAAACCAGCGAGGTACGGCTTCATTCTGAATGTATCCCACGTATGGACATGGGTGCCTCGCGCAGGGACATCAAGGGTAGAATTGCCGAAATTTATCAGTCGCAGGCTAGACTGAAATGAAACCTTACAGGGGCGTATAGGATTGGCCAGGGCCGGCCTTAACCCATTGGACACCCCGGCCGAATCATACGTTGGAGCCCTGACAAAAATAAAATAAAATTTATTCTGAATTTTGTGCCCTATTTCTATTGAAAGAATACAAACATGTATTTACAGTTACAGTCATTGGTAAATTTAACAAAATACGAAGTTTAATGCTTTAATTGGTGTTGCCTCCCTATTTGCAAAACGACTTCGTAACGACGTCGTTTCCGACTAGTTCTGGTGAACAACTTGCCGGCTGACCGCAAAAACCATATACTAGCAAACTGCAAAACAATGCTCAAAATCTTTAACAAAAACCATACAAATCTAATTTCAAATTGTGTGCGATATTAAAAAACAAACAACTCAGCAAGCATTTTTAAAAAGTTCAAACATTTCAATATGAATTAACAGAAAAAATATAAGAGTTTTATAGCTGTATAAATTTTAGTGTAATATAGTAAAAATTTAGTTTGGAAAAAATTAATTCGATTTGACGTCGTTTTGGGTTCACCCAAACGACTTCACCAGACCGACGCTGTAACGACTTCGATTCGATGAGAAAAACGAAGTCTTAAGAAAGTTGCATTTTGTATGGAAAATAAGCAATTTTTAAGCAGAAAACAAAACCGACTTCAGTTCTCATATAAAAGTTTAAGATTATCGTTAATTTCTTCATGATCCAATTATCGGATCTAAACAAAATTAGTACGGGACCACACTTGAGGTACCACCCTTCCGATGAAAAAATAAATCGATTAACGGGGTCCAAAGTTATGAGGTAACTTACATAAAAAAAATAATCCAGACGAACTGATAACCTCCTCCTTTTTTTGAAGTCGGTTAAAAAGACTTCGTTTCGACTTCGTTTCGATTTCACCCAAACGTTTCGAGATTACTCAAACGACTTCACCAGACCGGCTCGTCCTCGCTCTGTGGCAAATTGGGATGCCCTTCTTCGAGATACACATCTATGTAGGTTGTATACTTAATATTTCAACGCACAATAAATTTATATTAACATCAAATTTAAAGCTAACTGTTAATCTATCTTTCAATATACAGTAATGTTCTTCTTTCTTTTGATTTCTGTTTAGTTTAACCAGAAATTCCAAGTTGCAAAAAAATTTACACCTGTTGAAATCTTTCCTTCACAGATATAAGCATGGATTGAAAAGAGCATTAAAAAGAGGTTGCCATTTTGCTTCGATTAAGAAAAGTTTACACATTTTTCCTAATTGCTTAAACGTATAAGTTTTCTTCGTTTTGCTAAATTTTGTCTACAATTCCTATCAAACAAACTCTAAAGCCCAGAAGGAAGTTTCATGAATTATGTGGTAATTTAAATATACACTGCGGTCTTTTAAAACATAAACAAATTTTATTTTTGACCGTGTGATACCTGAAATGTTTATTATGAAATTTGGATTTTCCATTCTTAATGTTATTTCAGCGTATTATCCACCGGCACTCAGAGGCAAAAAAATATCTTGTGTCAAAAGAGCTGCCTACTCTTCAAATCTCACCCGGTTCATTCTAATTGTTACTGTTAAGATGTGCTTCGGCTTTTTTGAATAGTATTAAAATCATCTTAAAAATTCAGCTCAGTTAGTCAAAACTTAACTTAATTTAACTTACCGTAAGAAATCGTCAATGATTACTCGACACGTAAACTTAAGCCAGAAGGGGAAGTATTTAGTTTTTATATATTCTTTTCCAGCTGTTTGATAGTTCGCCACCTAAAATGCCACATCAAAAAATGTATGACAAAAAAATTGCGTTTTTTT
>NW_016164301.1:0-2707 GCF_001687245.7 Rhagoletis zephyria | reverse complement strand
TTTCGCAATCGCTCCAACCGAGTATCGAACCTGGCAGCTACAGGCTTGTAGCTCGCAACTCTCACCACTCGGCTACCGCGTACGCGAAACTCGACTGCTTCGTTTGCTTACTTGTACAAAAGACAACAACTGGCCGTTTTTACCAGTGTTGTCATCGAAAATTCCCCGGATCCTAGTTAATTCCCAAAAATTTCGTGCATTTGTTCGGTTGCTTATGCTCATTTTAAAGAGGAAAATGCATGAGTTAAAGCAAATTAAGACTGGTTATGCAAATAATCGAGCCCGTTTGTCTACCGTATAATGTCAGTGACGTTAATACACAACCTAATAGTGAAATAATGTAAATGGACATTAAGTTTTGTGCGCGAACCGCGCGTGCACTGCGCGACGCGACGCGGGGTAGCCCGCCGCGAGAAGTGATGTTACGATACCAGTACTTAGAAGTATATACTCGAGTACCTCTACTAGTACCGAATATTTTATGTACTTCGATACGCATGTGTAAAAACTTCATGGGTACACTCAGGGAAAAAAATATTAAAATCAAATAGAAACTTAATTGATCTTACTATAAACGTCAACGAAAGTACTGTATATTGGTAAATATTCAATTCAATTACGCGCAAATTAAAATTACCGCGTTCGTTCTGAAAAAGCATTCGTGAAGTGAATAATCAAGATAAAAACCAAAAAAAAAATAAAAAATTTTGTTTGCATGTTTCCTGCAGTGGAATTCGAACCCTTACCCTCTGGATATCAACAAATTCTGAAAAGCATATTTGCGCACTCAGCTACAGCCAGCCATATAAATGTGCTTTCAATTGAATTTCCATCAATACCACAGCACGTGATTTGTACGGACCCTGTGGGGAAAATCTCTAATTCTGAACTGTTGCGCTTCTAGTACATTTAGACCCACTACTGGTTCGCGATAAATCTCTTTAGCATGCAAACAACTGGCGAATTTAACATGGGATATCCTAGGAAGTGTCAATTGCCACCGCTGCATTCCTTTTTCGATAGTTGCAAACTAGTCCTAAATTCTATAGTTCCGAACCAGTTCTAAAATCGACAGACGAAAGAATCGTCATGATTTTTCAATCTTTTTGGTTCTTCCGTGTGTGCGATTTTAAGTTATTTTGAAATAAATGTGTTTTCAATTTGAAATTAAATTTGTTTGAATGATTGTAAGAAATGTACGTTTACATACCTTTAGCTGTAGCTGAGTTTGCAGAGGTGCTCGCTATTAGATTCCTGACGGTCCCAAGATGTTGAAATGTTAACACAAATTGTGGTTTTGTAATACCAAGCTATGAAAAAGCACCTGCAATATGCAGAATAGAAGCGTATTTGAACGAAAAAGCCGCCAAACACATATCTATGTAAAGTAAACAAGCCCCCTGCTGCATCCCTTTTTCGATAGTTCCGAACTAGTTCTAAATTCGACTTATAAGATCTAGTTCGTTCTGCATCTCTTTTTCTATAGTTCCGAGCCAGTTATAAATTCGTCACTTTCACTTTAGACATAGATTTCTAGTGAAAAAAACTGAAAAAAATTTGTTTTGTTGTTTTCGCCGATTTTGGACTGGTGGGGATATAGCTCCTATCGGACTAGTTCATTTTTGGCGATAAAGACCTAGTACGAAACCAGAAATTCGATTCACTAGTCCGTGGTTTCCCTGCAGGGGATAAACATGTACTATGTATGTATGTGTGTGTTGTCACTGCCCTGAAGGAAAGATTGCTCTAAAAATATAGTCGTAGGTATAGTATTTAGTTTGGTATCTAGACCAAAGATAGTTCAAAAATTTAAAGCAATGTAATGTAAAACAGGTGAATTGTAATAAAAGTGGTTCGAATATAATGCATAAGGTATGAGTTTAGTCCTTAAATTGGTTACAATATCACGCAGTAGCGGACAATGGGTATGATTAAAGGTTTTCTGATATGTGGGCACTTAGTCAACGAATTTTCATGTGAGAATCCCGGTTCGAATCGCAAGTTTTATTTTTTATTCATATTCATAACATTCCTCCTTTGCAGCAATCTGGCGAAGTAGGTCAGGTCTTGTTTTTAAAATGTCGTAGAACCCTACTCACTAATATTTGCTTTCATTTCGGAGCATTCTCAAGCATTGCCGATTCAAATATCTTAAGATTTTTTAACGAAGTGATATATCGATGGTCCTGTGCAGTAACGACACAATTCAAAATTCAAAAAATAAAAACTGTACTACTGGTCAGTGGCTCTTGTCTTTAATCCTTGCCTAATCCATTTAAATCCCAGTAAGGATTGCTAAAGTAAGTACAAACGATTAGACATGGATTCGACAAGGATTAAGGAGTTTGGAAGAAATTTGTGGAGCGGTTACCAAGATACACATATTCCAAAAATTTATAATATTCCTATTTGTCGTTTAATAGCCATTGTTAATATCAATTTAGAGTGAATAAGCTTGAGTAGTTTCTAAAATATCACAGTTTTCGTATTTCAGAAAACTACCGTTATATGGAAAGTAGGAGTGGTTGTTGTCCGATTTTGCCCATTTTCAATACCAACCGTTCTACATACACCCCAAAGAAGTAAACGTACTAAGTTTCGTTAAGATATCTAAATTTTTACTCGAGTTATCGTGTAAACAGGCGGATGGACGGACGTGCGGACGGACGGACGGACGGACAGACAGTCACCGCTTAACCGATTTCTA
>NW_016164300.1:12716-32237 GCF_001687245.7 Rhagoletis zephyria | reverse complement strand
AAAAATTTACACTCATAACATTTTCAGTCTTCTCCGGCATAAGATCAAAGGGTCCGTGAAACTCCTTAGCCACAGTTAAAGGTGAAAAATGCTTGGTTTTGTGCTTTCTCGCATTTCCTACTGACTACATGATGCAATAGTACGTATTTTACTGCTAATAAAATCGTTCAAATTATCAGTCTGAGTGCTGACTAAAGGCTGTAATTTCGCATTAAGAATGAAGTTGCTAACTTCTAAGCCACGCTTATTAAATTTATTGGATTGGCGGCAACTGTTAGTGACGGCAGAACTCATTAACTAAAGACACCAGCATTTGTAATATGGAAGAATTTTGCTGTTAAATTAGATTGTAGGCGAAAGTATGTAGATTTATATTTATTTATTAGTATACTCAGCAATTCTCCAATGCGATGAATTTGTTTAACATTCGGCTGCTCGCTGTAGAACTTATGTGTATAAGTTTCTGCATATGTATGCTCAGCTCCATTGAAATACAGTGTATTAGTTTGAATCGTGGGTTAAGCAATTTTACAATATAAATTTTAGATTTATAAAAGAATGGCCAACATGATAAAACCTTATCTTCTGATCTCAGGGTTTTTGTCAATATCTTAAAATTTTTTTTTACAGTGGATTATTTACTATTTTTGCTCAAAAATCTAATTTTAATACAAAAGCCCATTTTATATACAAATCGACTTAAACTATAATTCTTCTAATTAACTAAAATATGAAGTAACAAATTTACTAAAGGTCACGACTACTACGAATGCATACTAACGTCTGGCCATAGTTTGGTTCAGCACCTAAAAGGGCTCTGTCCATCGTATCAAAATAAAAGTTGACTACCCTTCTTTTCTAACAAAGGAAGTCACTTGTAATCTCTTCTCTAATTCAGAAATCAAACAACCAATTCAACTTTTTACGGCGGAAATATTGGAAAATTTTCTAAACAATTGTAAATTCCGGAAACATAGCCCAAAAAAGGAAACAAAATTTGGTGCGGAAAATGTTAGAGCTGTTTTTGATAGACCTCTTTTGTGCTGATTACGAATCAGCGTAAGTGTAAAGTTTCCATCGGGTTCAGAGGGTTTTGAGAAAAATGAGGTCAAAGTGTCTAAAAATCGCTCTAGCAAAGAAACAAAAGTTGGCAGAACCTTCCACTTAGATTTAAATTAAAGCTAGGACCCTCGACTACTACCCCTAAAAATACAATTCCTGCACCTTGACTTGATGGTCACTTATAGCCGATTGTTGAACAGCAAAGACTGATTTTCGCAAAATAAACAAAAAGTGATAGAACCTTCCACTTAGGCTTAAATTACGGTTCGAACTTTCGACTACAATCCTTTGAAATACCCTCCCTGCATCTTGATCCTAAGGCCTCTTATAGTAATTTTTTCAACAGCAAAAACTGATTTTGGTAAAACTTGTTTTTTCAAGAGCACAATTTTCCAATATTTTTTATTGGGGGAAATGTTGAACCAAAATGCTTAAATAAAAAAAGGACGAAGTTCGCCGGGGGTCAGCTAGTCGAATTAAAAAAAAAAAAGAATGCAATATAAATTTCTCTCGTCAAATGCTGGTTGGTTGTTGGCTGCGAATCGGCGCTGGGTAGATCCTACAAAAAAGGCTTAAGTAGCGACAAATATTGATGGATGAAAATGTGGTTAAAGTAAAAGCTGCTCGTTCGTGGCATACATACTACTTTTGATTTGATTGAGCACTTATGACGTGGTAGAGCGAAAGCCTATGTAATCGTCTCTCAAAACCCATTAGTTTATGTCGATGGTGATTCGCTTCGATACTATTCAAGCTTGGTCCGATTAGTGTAATAGATCTTTGCCTGCTTATCAGGAAATCGGAGTGCGTTCTCTGAAGGTGTATCTTAATAAGGAAAAGTTGGATTTAATACTATAAAAACCAAGTGCTTACTTTCGTAGTTAGAAAATGAAAACTCATCCCAGCGATCGAATCAGCCTTACAATCAGCCTTATCCTGAGATTCATTTTCCCCAAACCGGTTCACTTTTCACTTTTCGTTTTCATGTATATATTTACTATGGGCGGATCAAACATTTTCGGGTGAATTTTTTTTCGTGCGAAATTCAGAATAGGGCAGTATGTAGTTTGGAACAAATTTCTGCCCGTTAAGAATAATTTAGTATGAAATGAGTAAACAAAATTCATTGTTAATATCATCGAACCGCAACACTGTGCATGGCGCCCACAAACGCTATTAGACTTTCGTCACAATTTTATTGCCACAAGAAATTTTTTTACCAGATACATTTATGTGCATACACACATACAGACATAGAACGAAAAATTTCCCAATGTTATTCAAAATTGGCTGAGGCGCATGCGGCCGGAAGAGCCTTGAAATGTGATTAGGTGTGTGTGGATATTTATAGAGAGTGATAACATGAAAATGCGAGAGAAAATTGAAAGCAATACATATAAAAGCAATGTTACCATACTTGTTTACAGTTTTAACTGCAAATCTCAGCTTACAGTTTTTATTTTTTTAATTACCTCCTAGTAGATACAAATTACAGTCTTGTCAAAATTTTAGACGTGAAATAATATATTAAAACCTCTCTCTTTCGCTACCCATAGCAGGCCTTCCAGAAGGACTTTTATAGGAAAATGTTTATTAAAATTCATTTAAAATGCTAAATAATAGAAATCTATGCGTTCGCGTAAATTGTAAGTGGATAAGCCCTTCTAGAAGGCATGCAAGGAAGCACTTTTTTCATCCCTTCTTGGGTAGGCCTCTTAGAACTTAAAAAAACTATAAATTCCAAAAATTCTTTTGTTTTGAAGATTACAGTTTTTTGTTTGAAATACAGTTTTTTTTATCAAAAATTCACAGTTTTTTTTTGTAAATAAAGTGTGTCAAGTAAGTAACACGTACTTATAAGCATAAAAGTCATCCTTCCATTTGGTTGCTCGGTTAATACAAAAGTTAGATGCTAAAACATTCACTAGAGCGTACATACTCACAAGAGAGTGAGAGAGGCAATGTGAAATAACTTAATTAATGAAGAAAAAGAGAGAGCAGTACTATCATAGCCGGGAAATGAAGAAAATACTGTTGGTGACCCAATAGAAGGACAGCCGGATATATGTAAATACATATGTATGTAGGCATTACACAAGCAGCGCGAAAAGATACGATTCCATTTAGTAAGTATGCAGAGAAAAAGAGCATCAGCTAGAGCGAATCGAGAGTTTGAAAGTATTTAAAAGAGTACATTATTTCGGCAGTATTTTATGAACTCTGCTGTATGATTAAGATACCAGGCGGCCGGGTCTAATCGGCATACAATTCGAAAGTTGCTTGCTGCTTCTATGGGGTCTTTAAAGTGGCGCTCACTGCGTCAGTGCCGTTCGCTATTAGTACTGCTTGCCTTAGTTTAGCGGTGCAGCAGCAGCTGCGTGCGGCAACAGCTGTTTTTGGTGTCGTGCCCACCCATCAATCGCAGCACAATCAGCAGCAGCACCGGCAGCAAGCTACGCAACTAGATGCACGCAACTGTGTCAGTGGATGTGTATTTGCAAATCTAAATATGGATGTATGTAAATAAATTATTTATGTATTTGTGTATATACATGCATACATACATATATGCAACTGCACTCATTCATACTTGTACATACATACATAACTCTGTACATTTGTATGTATTTAAGAATACATAGGTCTGTATAATACTTATAAGTCATTATTTGGTGCCGACATTGGAGTTTCTATCGGTGGCCTTGCATTGTGTTTCCCTTTTTTTCTAATAGCGTTTTATTTTCTCGAAATAATGTTGCATTTATTCTGCCCTGCGCCAGGGCTGTCAAGTTTTCGTGTTCTTCTCTCAGCATAATCACAGGCATATTCCGTGCTCTTTCCTTAAAATTTTGCACTCTGATAATGTTGCAATATAAGAAGGTGACATTTTTTTTCGAGAAAAGAAAACATTATAAGTACATACATATGTACGAGTGCATATTGCGTTGGCGTACGTGGCGTATGAGTAATGCGAATAGCTATCCTTACGGTGACCGTTCGTACCGATTTTGGCGGGACAGTACCGATTTTGAGAAAATTGTTCCGCTGAGTATTTTTTAAGAGTCGGGACGTATACGTGTCTCGATTTTTCATATTTGTACTGATTAAGTCCCGATTTTCAGTGTTTTTTTTTATTAATTTATTAAGACTCCCCCTGTACTCTGGCTCAAAAACAAATATGAATATAGCCAGTATCCGTTTTAATAATATAATTCTGTGTTCGTATGGAAAATAGCTTATGTCGAAAGGCTGGCTTTAGTATAAATCGGCATTCGCAGCATACGATTGCGAATGACTTACGGGCGCTAAGCCGTTAAACAACATTTAGCAAATAAACGTGCAAGAAATAGTTCCGATGCTAGCAAGTCAATATTCTTTTTAAGTCTCATCAAAAAATTCCTTGTCGTTTAAAAAATAAAGGGAATGCCGCATTATACTAAAGCCGGCCTTTCGACATAAGCTACTTTTCCATACGAACACAGAATTAATGAAATTATAAAAAAATAATACTTATACCCTCAAAAAAATCGTGTATATGAAAAACAAAAGCTGTAGCTGGAGTGGCGAAAATATAAATAGGGAAGAGACATTTTACCATTTTTTTTGGCTATTCCCCTTTCGATTATTTAATGTTTACTACTTTTTATGAAAGTATGGCTTGTTATCTAACTAAGATAATCTAAGTCAGAATTTCAAACTTTGCACAAAAATCAGCGAATATTCGACAAAGTTGCATCAAAATGTTGAGCATTTTAATAAGATTTCTTAGAAACATTCTGAGTAATGCAGTTCTGTAACCTATTCAATTCAAAGTGGAAATTTTAAGTAGCTAGGACTTACCGTGGGAATTAAAGGTTTTAGGTAGTCCCAATAAATTATTGATATATTATGACAAGCAATTTAAAAAAACAAAATATTTAAAGACAAGCTTTTATTAGTGGTTAATTAAAAAGGAAAAACGACCCCGGCCCCACCTAACGGCTAAATTTTTGGTGGAGTTATTCCTTTCGCATGTAAGTATCTAATATACATACATACGTACATAGGAAATATGAACCATATCGGACCATAAATACGGGTTTTTCAAATAACTCGACATCTGCGCCACCTAGTGGATTAATTCATCTTTCATAATCGGGAAGTTGGTTAAAAATTTATTATACGATTTTTTTTACACACAGCTGAAACTTAACCAAAGCTTGCAAGATATGCCCGATTACCGAATTTCACTCCAAATCTTAAGGTTTAGTTTGCCTTCAATCAGACAGACAGACGGACTTGGCTTAGCCGACTGAAGTCGAAGTCCTGATAGTTTTGATATGACTTTTTCTAAGTCTATCTCTTCTTCTTCTTCTTCTTCTTCTAATATTTACAAACATCGGAGCAAGGTTATAATACCATCTAAGTATCCTTCATGAAAAAAGTAAGAAAGAATTTTAAAAAGGTTACATAACATACATAAGTAAGTATGTGTAGGATAGCTACGGTGACCAGATTTCTGTGGCCAAAAATCGGGACATTTCTAAAGCATCGAATCCGAATATAATATTTTGTTTTTAGAATAAAAAGGCCTTATATAGTTTTATTTAAAACAAAACAAAGAGAAAAAAAATTAAAAAATTTTAAAATTTTTTTATGAGAATATAATTTACTATCTAAAAACATGTAGATCAAAATTTAAACATTTGTAGAGCATTTTTAAAAATTCAACGAATTTTAATAAATGTTCATCACAATTTGAAACATTTTATTTAGTATAATAAAGTGCTAGTTGGACGAAGCCTGTTGATTTTTGGCAAACAAATTTTTGAACATAATTTGTATGGAAGAAAATGAGCAACACATTCCAAACCCTTTAATTCCCATACAAGTGATTGTTCAAATATGAGATTTGCTGCATTTGGCCAGATAGGGCTCGAAGCAGCATCGAAGCCACCATCAGAAATTGGTAAATATTTCGCTCAGCAATAACTGTGAGGCTTCGAGGGCATACAGGTGGGCAGAACTCAAATTGCTCTTAATCTCGGAGGATCGTGCTTGGTATTTGCTTTCATTTGCACTTTTTGTGTTAAAATTTAGTATGGAACATCAAACAAAAAAAAAGTGAAACATTGAAATAATTGCAAAAAATTCTTTGTAGCAAAAAGCGCATATTCCACTTGGGGATCTAGTGAATAGTACTGGTGTCGCAGCAGCCATTTCTTTCTCCAGCTCAGATTTTGTACATATGTAAGTATGTATGTATAACTTCCCTATGTAAAGCTCGTAATAGTAATTGGCAATTTGTTCCATAAAAGTTTAAAAAGTAATTGTACTCTATTAAAACTTTCAAAGTCATAGCAAAAATTACAGTTTGAGCTGGTGGAATGGCTCTGGTGTTGGACGAAGAGTAAATGTGCCCTCATCCCATCTACGAATATGTATGCATAAGTGTGAACTGCTGTAACTGCAATTTGGTGCTCCATATACACACATATGGAATGTCATTTTAATATTTGAAATTTATGTAAATATTTTTTAAAGTTTAGTTTGTGAAATTGCCATTAGAATTTAAAGTACCGAACTTTAAAAATTTTGATTTTGTTTAGTTTTAAAATAAAAGTGTAGCGCAAAGTAAATATAAACTCACTCTAAAAAAAAATACAAATATGTGCATTTATTTGAGAATGCAAAATTAAAGCACACTTTTTTGTCATTTATTTGAAAAAAATGTAATTTGTGTTGATATCATCCATATGTATGAATTTATTTCATTTGATGATTTAATTCACTCCTTTATTGCAAACTAAAAGATGAGCTTGTAAGCTAATTTTTGAGCAGCATTTTTACATAATTTGCGAATAATTAAAAAAAATGCAAATCATTCAGTTGTTTTTTAAATCAAGCCATTTCATTCGTACATACGATTTTATCATCTACATACATACATATGTACATATGCATGTATAATATGCACTTAAGTATTGTACGCATATTCATAAATTTGTAGGAATTATTTGCAGTGCTGCAGATCTAAATAAGCTTTTTCTTGCGTCTACGTAGAGTACGTCACGTACGCGATTATTGCAGCAAATTTTTTTTATCGTTTTTTTCTTATCATTCGGAGTTAATTACCAATTGAAATTCAAAAGAAACCACTTGTGCAATCTTAATAAAATGCAGAGAAATATAAAAAATGGCAATTTATTTAAATGCAGACAAAACAGCAACAAACAAATCGAAAGTCATTACAAAATTCACGCAATCATTGCCATTCATATTTTCTCAAAAGCTTATAGAGAGAGAGAAAATAAGTCAAAATAAATGCAAAAAAAAAAAAGAAAAAAGCAAGCAAACAGTTGGTTGTTTATCTTTTTTCTTGCCATTAGCAAAGTCAATCACTTTTGGCATCATTTCAAGTGTTGCTTTGTACTCATTTCTTATAATTTTGGCTTTTGCCTACATACAACCTCTTTAACGTAAGCAGTTGCTAACGATTATTATTTATGCCGGCTATGCTAATATTTTCAATTAGCGTTCGTGGTTTGAAGCTTTTGTAAGTGTGTACATATATAAATACATATCGTCGTTTAAAGTACAAAACGACGTATCACGATAATGCACAGCCGCGTATGTAAGGTCACCAAAATTTTACAGGAGTGAGTCAAAGTATATCCTTCTCTTGATCAGCGGTATTGCAACTATGCTGTTATTTTGCAGTACACACTCTAATATCGATATTTTGGTATGAATAGATAAGGCTTTATGCCTGGAGCTTCCTATGAGCAAATCTAATTTTTGGCACAAATGTCAGTTACGCGGTTTAGCAAAACGAAGATAGACGGTTGTTGATGATAAAATTCTTCCAATAAATTACTTTATAATGACCAAAAAAAGGCAGAAAATAGTTAAATATGTAGAAAATAGATAATATGTTTAAAGGAGTTCAATAGTTTTCAAGATAACGAAACGAGACTTTCCAGCATTTTTGGAACTCAGTCTCGCATTTATACCTTTAACCTTTAACATACCATCCTCTGTTTAAATATCTACCAAGCTGCGGACTTCTGAAAACCCTCGTTTTTTAAGGTTTTTCAAAATTATTTCTGCCTTGGAGTGCTTTTGGAAGTGGAGAGATATATTTCCACAATCTGGAGATATATTCCAGTAATCTGATAATCATCATATACAATTCAAGGGTTAATTGTTTGTTGTACTTACGGCAGATTCACTTGAAATTACTCTTTGTGGTGTTCCGAGAACGCCGCTTCGTATGTTAAGGGTTAAAGGTATTGCGAACTGTGGGATAGCTCTTAGATAAGCTCATCAGAGGGTGTCTCGAAAAAAAAACTATTTCTTTTATATACACAAATCATGGCCACCTTAATGTACATACACATGTATATATGTATGCACATATGGGCGATTCCAGCGAAGCCTACCGCGAAAAAAATTCCTATATCTAACTTATTTATAGGCCGATTTGGCTGATTTTTATAACATATAAGTGGTTTGTAAGCAAAACATTTTTGCCAAAAATGGTCTCGTTAGGTTACACCACGGTCGAAATGCGTGTTTTCTTCCCGTTACAAATTCTTTCAAGAACAATATTAACAAAACATTTTCAATGGAAATTTTAGTAAAGTAACGCCAGGTAACGGCGCGTCAGATAATTCAGCTGATTAAACATATAGCAGAAAAGATTTCTTCATTAAAAACTTTGAAAATTAACCTTAAACATTTCCAATATTAGTACAAAACTTTTTTTTATACATCAAATTTTCAAAACTTAAGACTTATGGCCTTATTCATAAATAACGACAGTTTTTATCTATAAATTACACTTGTTATATAAAAAAAATAAAATTATAGTTTAAAAACTAAAATCTCGGTATT
Source organism: Rhagoletis zephyria (assembly GCF_001687245.7). NCBI lineage: Eukaryota > Metazoa > Arthropoda > Insecta > Diptera > Tephritidae > Rhagoletis > Rhagoletis zephyria. The sequence continues at coordinate 23,300 of NW_016164300.1, read as the reverse complement.
ATAATTTCCATTCGTACTGTCATCAGGTATGTTACTTGAGAATAGAAATCGCTGCATCTTTTAGCCGCATCAATATTACATAGTTACATACCGAGCTAATAAAAGGGATGTAAAAATAAAGTAGTTTAAAGAGCTTTATAAACTGACGTTTTCATAAATTTTTCAATTTATAAACCTTTTTTAAAGCTACTTTATTTTTTATGAATAAGGGCCTTAGGCTGTAAGTAGGCAATAAGGTTTTACCTTTTCGAAAAGAGCTGCCACCTTTAAAGAAATTATATTAAAATTATAAAAAAAAGCCTTGTTTTTTAAATTAACTATAGGAGGGTTGCCACCTGTTTAAAAAAATCAAATTCAATTTGAATTAAGAAAATTAGGCAATAGAAATATGTATCACCAATATGGTTGCCAAACGAAAGGTCTTTCAGATGGTAGCAGTTTGAAAATATTTTGCCACCTACTTTAAATGTCGAATTTAGTTAAATCGAAGGGGGTTTGAAAAGTCTTGATTTCTGAACTACATTTAGCGGAGTTGCCAGGTTCGGCTTAATTCAAATTTGTATCGCAATGTCAGAAAACGTATATACAAGGGTTTTGACCTATTAAGAAATGGTTGTCAATCGAAAGAGATTTCTGAAAGCTTTAGGTCTTAGTTAAACTGGCCACATTTTCGTTAAGACATATCGGTCTAACTAAGTATATATATGTGAATGTATATTAAATGAGAAGGATTTTTTTGTGATAGTCATTAGATTTGCACCGTTCTTTTGAATTTCAAAAATGAGAGGTGAAATTAAGTACCTTAGTCTGAAGATGTGCAATAAAGTTTTTGTTTTTTTAATTAAGAACTTTTTATCGGCATAGGAATATTTGAAATTTGATGAATTTAAGAACCTACACTATTCGAGATCGTTCTTCTTCCTATACACATACATAGAAACGGCTGCACGGATTTAAATGGAATATGGTACTCGAATCGCTTATAACTATGAATAACATTTAGAGCATTTTTTAGGTGTTTGGAATTAAAATTTAGGCGTTTTAACGCCATGCGGTTTCAATAAAACTTTAAATCGCTACCAATGAGAGTTGTAATTTTTTACTGAATAAGGGTCCATTTAACTTGCTATAAAAATGTAGAAAAAGCTTTTTAAAATTTTGAACTCCTCTTTTTTTTTAACATTTTGTCATACAAGTCTCACGTAATGCCCGAATAGAAATACCCATATGCATTTACATACATACATACATGCGGTAATATGTATACTAAATTAACATTATTAACTAGATGCTGTTTTGTGGGCCTTCATGCATGAAATTAGACGCAAAAAATTTTTTTATTGGGGAATTAATTTTGCAAATCCGTTTGCTGTTTTTTATATCCTCTGCAATATGTGCCACCAGTTCGGGTTGACCACGTGAACACTCGGAAAGGAATACGTACATTCATATGTATGTGATTAAGGCAACTTTTGATTCTTTTATATGGAATTAACTGCGCCCTTTTGTTCGAGCATATCCTATACCGGAGCAGCTATAAAAAGTCCAAAAACGTGGGCTTTACCTCAAACGGATGGAAAGAAAAGCTCTGGCAAAAAGAATGGACCAAATAATCGCGAAAAAGGTTAAAGCAGTAACTTGTGTGTAGAATTAAGAAGAAGGCCCACAAGTTGAAAACAGTTCCAAGAGCTGTCAAGAGCGAAACTGCAAAAGAACGGGTTAAATGGCTGGAACAAAATTTTTGCGGAGACATTCGAAAAAAACGATAATGAACGAAAAGATGTGAGTTTTAGCGAACTTTTCCCAGCTAGCTGGACAAAATTTTTTATCAATGATTCTGGAAGGAATGTCGCTCAAAATTTAAGAGCAAAAGAGTGAAGCAATTTCCTGGAAAATTCCTTGTTTGGCAGGCGTTCTTCCCTTTTTTATATTGACCTCGCTTCATGTTTCTCTGTACGGCAAAGCAGCAGAAGAGTGTCATCAGTTTGGTGCCAATAGCGGTCCGTTCGCCAAACTTTTCCAAACTAAGGATGACTGATAGAAAATGGAGACACAAAAAAGTGGTTAAAATCTACAATAAAAATAAAATAGCTGCTTAGAGAAATTAATTAAAATTTTAATTAAAGAACTATAATGATTGTTACTTTTTACAATTTCTAAGTTGGGAAGTAACTTTCTTTAAATATAATAACAATAATAATTCGTATAAGCAGTTGATACATCATAGAAATGTAGCAGGAGTTTTGACATTGTGCTCCAATGTGCAAATATTGTAAGAAGAAACATATTTGTTTTTGTTGTGGTGGGTTCTGAAAAATATTTAACTATGTACACTTCAACCATTCAATATTGACACTTTGAGACTTGTTGCCAACCAGCATCACCATTCACATCACATATTGTGTATGTAGAACTATATAGTTTATACATATCTACATATCGCACACCGTCTTCAAAGGAGTCACAGCTCTAAATAGTACGTTTGGCAGAAAATGCGACAAACTATTTCGTAGCACATGCTAATCATATGGGCAAGGGCGACTTTACCTTAGTTTTAAACCGACTTCGAAAAAAAAAAATTACTTGTTTTTTTTAACAAATTATAAGCTTTTTCAGCTTTTGCTGAAAGGTAAATAAAATCTCTGTGTACATTTTTTGCGCATAATTTCAAAAATGCCAAATTTTGAGTTGTGACTCTTTTGAAGACGGCGTGCGATATGTAAATACGTAGGTGTTAATAATCTATCAAAAATAAACATTGTCATTTCTGATATTTAAACGTACATTTATACATACAAATACTATATAGTACATATGTACATATCTACATACATATTTGGTTAACCAGACTGAAATGCCATTCAAAGTGATTTCAACGTATCGCTTTTCAATCATTTCTTAATTTTTTTTTAATGCATTATTTTTGTATATAAAACTTTGATTACAGTCACATGCATTTGGTTGTGTTTGTTTGTTGTTATTAGTACAAATTGCGGGCGTGACAAATATTAACATTTTCGCCTCTCTTGATTTCTGTTAACCATGCAAATTGATTGTGGCATCAAATGACAGTTGCGGCGACTAAGGCGTTGATAAGGAATGCCGGCATTTTTGTGGTGAGCCATACTTAGATATATATATGTTTATGTACATATGCACGTACTTATGTTTATAGAAAGACTATAAAAATGAATTTGATATCTTTTTCGAGAACGCGGATTTTATATTTTTGTTAATTGTTGTTGGGCAAAATAGGAACACATATCTTCTAATTATTTTATTGACGATTTAAAGTTGTTGTAGGTACATTATTAGGGTCCAATAAAATGTTTGCACACTACACTTCAACGAATAAAGTTTATACATATGGCTATAAAGCTGGAATTATTATTTGTGAACTAAATTTGTAGATATGTATATTGTGTCCTCAACCTATCAAAATACCTCCTTTATTAGTACAGCCGCCTAGAAAGTTTACAGGGAGTTGAGGAGTGTATGTGATCATCATTTGGCCAACATTGATAGAGATCGATTTCTACCGGGAACATACCCTTCGTGGGTAAAAACGAGGTATTTACCCAGATAAAAACCCAAATCGAGGGTAAATATGAACAAATGTTTTTAAAGTTATTTTCTGCAATTTTTTGTGCAGTTTTTGCAGATGAACTCACTTCACATTGCGTGTGCTGTAACTGTTTATTGTAAAATATTCGCCCGAAAAAAATCCCCCCTAAAATTTTTCTTCCACCCATAGTAAAAACATGAAAACAAAAGGAGACAATTGAAACGGTTCGGAGAGAAAGAAACTCACAATAAAGCTATGTAATCAAATTCTCTATATTATTTGAATGAAAGGATGAAAATATCTGATAAACCAATACGTTTGGCTGCTAGTTTCCTTGACCCCAATAGTCATGAGCGCGATCTAAGCCCATCTGATTATCTAATTACGATGCAGTTTATTTATTATGTGGGTACCAATATGTCAAAACATCCCTTAGTGGGGTTCTGTTTTAGTGTACGCTGTCCCCAATTTTCATTTTCAGCAATTTTTGTTTGAAGCAGCTTAGCGGTTAGTTGACTGCACATTTTGGACCCTATTATAAGTACAACGGAGTTATGGTTCGACGATTCGTCAGAGGATGAGAGCTTAGTAAACTGGCCAGGAGTAGAAACGTTTAAGAGAGTTTAGGTGTAGTCTTTCGAAAATATTTGGATAACTATACAATATATTTAGGAAATTTGTCTACAAAATTTATTAAAAACTTCCGACTGTCTAAAGAGGCATTTGTAAACCTGCTGTCCGCTACACAAAACCTGCTGCAGCAATGCTCTCGAGCCAAAACTATTTAAACTATTTTAAAACAATGAACAGCTCTACGATTTTGTTCTCAGAGATCGACCAACTGAGTATTGGGATTTTCTGGGAAATCAGCCTTTCCAGCTTGTGTTAAGTATTCACGACGTAAGACCTGCATGAAATTAATAAAAAATGTTTAAAACTAGTATCCAGCTGCCAAAAAGTAAGAAAACAAACTCAAAATCATACATTTTTCACAATTTTCTAACACTTCGCTGCAGCATCGAAGCGAAATTCTGTTCGACAGGAAATACGATACTCAACGAAAATTTCGACACGGTTGCTTAGCTGATAATACGAATTTCACATTCGATATTCGCTCTTCGATAATCAGCGAAGATCGAAAATCGAATGCAACTCATAAAAAAACCTTTGTTTTCCTGGTGACAGACAGACACCTCTGTACATATGTACATGTGATTTGCTGTCGCAGGCACAGTTTCTGAACGTATTGGCTGTTTATTGTTTGTGATTTAAAAAATGAAGAACAATAAAATTATAATAAAATAAAAGTATATTAATTTAAATGATAACTATTAAATAAAATACAAACCTAAAACACTAGGATAAGAAAAGATGTGACCGCAACATAGTTGAATGTTACGCTTATATGTAGATTAGGGTGGACCTTAAAAAATCAAATGAACGAGTTTTTTCAGGGTCACCCCTTCAATAGGTAACACCACTGTCATAGATTGCACATATAAATTTTGGTCCTAATTCGAGACGGTTGAGGCGTGTCGCACAGGGGACAAAGTTCAGATTCCTCTATGGAGACTCAAAAAATTAAAATTAATTTTTTTTTTCGTCTAATACACAAAATCGACACTAACATAGTTGAAGGTATCACATATAAGGTTTGGTCCGGATTGGAGTCGATTGAGGCGTGTCGCAAAGTGGTAAAAGGCCAGATGCCTCTAAGGACTCAAAAAATTAAAAATATGTTTTTTCATTTAATGCCCAAAATCGATACTACTAAATTCGAGGATATCACATATAAATTTTAGTCCCGATTGAAGTCGGTTAAGACGACGTCATAGGCTAATCTGACCTTTGACCCCTGTGCGACACGCCTTAACCGACTTCAATCGGGACTAAAATTTATATGCGATATCTTCGACTATAGTAGCATCGACGTAGGGGTTGAGGCCTAGGAAATCTGATGTAAAAATTTGATGCCTACATTTAAGGACTACCCTAATGTACATACATATGTGTTTGTGTATATATGTATGATAAATTGTAAACGATCAAATTTATTTTAAGAAACCCGAATACTAAAAGGGCACCGACCCTCCTACCAATTTTACATATTATTTATATACATATAGAAATTGTGTGGATTGTGGTGTGCTTTGTTGCGTGTCTTGTCACTTTTTGATTGCCTACTAAATTTCCTTTTTGATTGCTTATTTGCAATTTCTTCCCCTGCCCGGACAAAGGTACATTAATTCATCGTGGTTTCTATGAAAAATACGAACAAATAATTAAAAAATAGCATTTATGCCATTTAAATACTTGTGAAATACAAAATATTTTAAGATGAAGGTGTCCTTTGCAAAACTGTAGTCATTAGTGACACTTCATTAAAAGGATTTGTCCATTATAATTAAATTAGTCGATATTTTGCTTACTTTATTTTGCTATTAATTAAATGTTGAACTTATTAAGTGCTTTTTTAATTAAATTTTGGTAATGCTCACATTGTCACAGCCCAAAAAAAAAAAATAAAATTAATATAATTCTTATGTAACTATGAATTTAATTACTTCAGTTTCCCAACAGCATTTACCTTTACCTTACAAGCATCCTGGAAGAAAAATTGAATAAAAAACCAATCGAGAAAAATCTCAAAATCCTTCGAATGACCTTGGCGAATACATGTACTCAAACACATAGCATTGGATGTATACATATGTATGTATAAACACCAAGTAAAGATAGAAAGAAACCAAATAAATACGAAATTATATTTAAAGAGTTCAAGAACGTCAAACACCCATGGGATGTAATGACAAATTGTTAGTGTTACGAAAAGAGCTTACACATTAATGTAAATACTAAAGTACACTGAGAAAACAATTTAGTTATGTTAAATAAATATATTTCTCTCAACACATAATTCGATTATATTTACCAAGTTACCTACTCAATTAAGGCGAAGTGAGTTGGGGTGAGGTGAGATGAGCTGAGGAAATCAAAGAGATTTTAGGTGAGATGGGGTGAGTGGATTGAGTTGAGTTGGGGCGGGTTGAATTGAGATGAAGTGAGTTGATGTGAATTAAGGTGAGTTAAAATGAGTTGAGGTGAAGTGAGTTGAGGAGAAGTGAGTTGAGCAACATAACATGACATAACATATCTTAGTCCTCAGTTTTATCTTTATCTCCTTATATTTTCCTCTATTCCTTTCTCCATACCTATCTTTTTAAATAACTTTTCTTTTGTATTTTTTTGTTTATCTTTATCATCATCTGTGTCCTTGTCTTTATATTGTTTCTATCGTTATATTTATTTTTATATCAATATTTTTTTTATTCTTTTATTTATTCTAGTCCAAATCTTATTCTTAAAACACTGCTTAGCATGTTTCTTTAATTCAAAGAATACATTTGGAAGGCATTTTTATCCCTCCCATTTCCGTTGTTTTCAAAATATTGATTTTGAGTACCAGGTGCTCATGAAATATGTAGTGTAAACATCTGTGCCCTGAACTAGTTACGAAATGGTCCGGAATAAGTTATGAACAAGTCCCGAAATGTTCCCGAAAAAGTCCCGAACTAGACCCGAAAGCATCGTAAACTAGTCAACGAGTAGTGTTGTCAGTTTTCATTTGTACTACTTCTTAATTCGTCTTGGTTTACGCGTGACGGTTTACGAAAATTTTCTCCATACCGGAAGCGAAAGTTTTTACAAATCCAAAACCCAAGTGAAAATAATTTCAGTATTTTTAATTACCGCCTTGCTCCTTATCAATACACTTATGCAGTGCATATGCCTAAAACTATGTAACGTAAAATTGTAGACGGTGATATTTGCGTTGTGGAATTCTCTTAGCAAATACTACAACCACTTGCTACAGCAGTGAACAGACTTGACGTTTTTAATGAAATATTGAAATTTGCTTGCTGGGTTAGCGCAAATTTTGCCCATACCGAGAGAAAAGATGTTTATGCATCAAAAATACGTCACTGATGTTTTCTTTTTGCAATAAGTAAATCACCTTTTCGGTGGCATGCCTTCTAATCAAATTTTATCACTTACTTATGGTGTTAGTATTGTCCTTTTTAGACACTACTACACAGCGACATAATATTTTTGGTTTAATATTAATTTACTTATATCATAAAATTATACTTCGAGGTCTTCATTTAGTGTTCCACATTGATATTTTTAAGGCGGCTAATAATAGTCACTTGTGGGTTTATTTCAACCTTTGCACGCAATCGTTGTAAACCATTCATCACCGAATGCAAAGGTATGTATGTAAGTACTAAGTGGTTCTCGCAAGCCGAACAGAAAAAGGGGGAGTGTGATTTGTTCCTTCTGCTATTCTTTACATTATTTTATATGAATGAACTACATATATACTTACGTACATACATATATGTATGTAAGTTTACATAGTGTTACCTTAATTTAGAAAGGCCCTAACTCATATAGTCGTAACTAAATAAATTTTTTTTTATTGCTTAAATTGATGGACGGACTTATAATTCGATTTTTGGATTTTTACTTAGTTACGGCTTTTTGTATTTCAGCGACGATATATTAAGGTAACGATATGTATGTGTCCCTATAAACATTTTGGCGAACGTTCGAAAATGACCTTCGGACCTATCGGAGTGAGAGCGAACTCATAACCAACCTTAGTTTTCCAACATTCATAGTATATTGGAAATACAATCGAGATGGGTTCGTGTAAAAATGGAAACCATAGCAACAAGATCCACTAGCTCATTCTCCAAGGGAATATAAGACAATCCGTATCTCTCATTAAAATTTCAATTCGATAATGGGCATGATTTCGAATTCATAACTAAGGGAAAATATATTGGATAACGAGGGTTCCGTTTTGCTGGAGAATGGCCTTGTTCTCTAACACCAGTCAACACGATTTTTGGGTCTGACTTCTACATGTTAAATTTTGGTTTCTCCTACACTACAAATGAGGGAAAAAATTATTTTTTTGATTACAGTTTGCTTTTGTAAAAACTAAAGCAATTTTTCAATTTTTCTGGAAAAATCACAAATTTTTCATTTTTTTTTTAATTTGACTTCAAATTACGATTACAAAAGTTTTTGCTGGATATCAGAGAATCAGAGAACAGAAACCCAAAGAAAAAAATTTTTAAGGGGGCTAATTGTTGTTGACCGGTGTAATCGAATACTAATCTCTTGCACATTCGTTATAGAAACTGAGACTGGAAAAAGTGTTAGTTTTCCAATCATTTTCGAATTGTTAACCAAGCCCATGTTTTATAGGGTTATTTTTATTTTAAAATCTGGTTTCGTTAGTAATACTTGCAATATGAAAATAAATAAATAACCTAAAACATGCAATCTATATAACGATTTTTAATCGAAAGGCAATATTTACATTAGTATTTACAATAGTAGAATTCGCTCTTCCGTGTATTCCGTGTATCTTGGGTATTTGTATCTGAATAAGCGTGAGAATTGTTGTTGCTAGCGGTGCAATAAATACACATGAAACAACAATCACACGCTCATCCAGTTACATTTACGCAAGACACAATGAATACACAGAAGCGCGAATTCCACTATTATAAACCCAACTGAATGTAAATATGTATGTATTTGCAATTACATACATACATATGTATATGCATACATAAAGAAGGGTCTATCAAAATTACTGTTCGGTCAATTCCATCGGGCTAAAAGCCGGCTTGAGTAGGGTCGTGTTCGCATGAGTTAAATATGGAATGCATGTAGAATGAGCACACAGATGCATGTAGTATGTATATATATGAATAGAAATGTGTTTGTTTGATTGACAATCATATATGTATGTAACTGCGAACCGAAAATTCGGGCTTTCTGTTCTTGATAACGTAGTTAGTAAAGATAGAGATACATAAGTAGAGATGACAGGACAAAATGAAAGAGATAAACTGTAACATACATACATACATACATAGTATACAATGTATATGGACATTTATATGTATCTATTTATCATTGTACATGCTTAACCATTCCATAAAAGGTATTTCTAACATATATTTTACTTAGCAGTAAGTGGATGGAGAGCGCACAGGAGCATAACATCACTAATAAATATATAAAAGCTATGGTGTATTTTTATGATTTTCACAGGAAACGTTTTCTCCTCATGAAAAATCCTGATTACATTGTATGCAATTTTCACACTTATTGCTTGGGGTTATTACGATTTCAATTTAGAATCAATGAAATAGACTCAAAAAGGTTGTGAAAATTTCTGAGCTAGTTGCATTCTCAGGTCTTTATTTGTATTTTATCTTTCAATGCAAATCAATTTCCCAGGATACGCAGTCTCTGACCGTAGGGAAATTTTAATAGTCACGTTAGATAAAAAGTGTAGTTCTATAAGAAGAGTATCAATGCATGGATGTATTTTAATTATATTTTACACGTGGTGATTGATTTGACCTTTTGATTTCAAATGTAACAAAAAGGGCATACATTATTTCACAAAAAATTATAAATTTTACCTAAAAAAAGTTACTGCCTCAAAAGAGGTGGATAATCTCTTACAGGGTAATTCAATTAGACCGCAGATTTTCTTTTATAGATTTTTTTTTGTATATGGGTCACGACGATCCATCTGGCAACACAGGATGCGCATATCAAAATTTTCCATGACTTTTACGCATAATTCGGGCTGTATACCATTTATAACGCGTGTGATTTTGTTCTTCAGCTCTGGAATCGTCTCTGGATTATTGATATAGACCATACTTTTCACGTAGCACCAGGGAAAGAAGTCCAGAAGTAAGAATCCTTGCAGATTAGTTCGCATTGGGGCCATTGTTTCATGCGTCCTGTGGCAAATGGCACAGTCTACTTTAAACTACATATTGTTCAAGTTCATGTCAGCTCATTCAGGCCATACATTAACTTGCTGTGGGTACATAGTTTTTTCTTGAAAGATGTGGGTTTTCATTACCGCAAACGGTTGATTGTTGATTCAGATGGCCGCTTAAGTTGACCGAAAAAAA
>NW_016164300.1:0-11914 GCF_001687245.7 Rhagoletis zephyria | reverse complement strand
CCTAATCACAAAAGTGCTTATCAAAGTCCTCATTTTCGTTCAGGCCATGGGAAAAAATTGAGTACTTTCCCCTCAATGTTGTCATCAGAAAGTCCTCAGTACTAATAGTCAAACTACTCATTTATGCCGTACTACAAAAACAAAAGTGTAAATGTGTGAGAATTTTTGCCTAAAGTGCTCAGCAATGTCTTGTAGGGAACGTATCTACATATTTATGTGTATGTACATGTGTATGTAGGACATATTCACAAAATTCTATTCATTGAATTAGTGCGCATGGAAAATCAGAGGATTTGACTAAAAATAAATTGTGTGGTTTTATTTCACAAGCGGAATTATAAGCAACGAATATTAAGTACATACACCACTGTAAAGATGTGATATCTATATAGTAGGTACATATGTATGTAGGCATGTATAGTATTTCGTAACCTATGCCAATTAACTAAGTCGTTTTTCTGCATTAATAATCACACAATAAATGACAGTTTAATTATTTCATAAGTGATACGACAGTTAATAATAGTACTTTTATTGACTGACCGGTACTTTGCGGCTTATTAAAATTTAAAGCGTAAAAAGACACAATTCATACACTTGCCAATAAACAAAAAGATTTTAATTACTCTGCATATAAATGTGCATACATATATGGGTAATTTCCAAACAAAGTGCATCGGCTAGTATCGGCACAAAATTGAGCATCGGCATCGGCATCGGCATCGGCCTTTTTTTCGCCGATTCTTTGCCGATTCTTTGGAATTACTTTTCAAATGTTTAGGTAAAGCGACAGCCAACTTTAAAAAACATTTGCAGACAGCTCACAAAAATTATTTTTATGGAGAACACTGCTAGCAAAAAAAATTGCCAAAAATTAATGGAATTTTATAGCAGCTTGAAACTTGCACTTCATTATACTAGAATGAAATGGTCTACAAAACTGCATACCAAAATTCTGATTAAAAAGTTTGAAATTTTGGTGAAAATAAGCAGAATTTTTCTAATTTTTGTACAAAGTTTGAAATCTGAATTTATATGGTGTTTATTGTATACCAGCTAGACTTTTATAAAAAAAAAATAATAATAAACATTAAATAAAAAAAGACAAAATCGATCAAAATATCGTAATTCTTTTATTTTGTGGACCACTATATGTATGTACATACGTACCTAGCATATAAGTTCTTATGTATTGAGTGCAAAAGAGTGTAGTTTAGTACAAAACGAAATGAAATTTTATGTTCCTAAATATTTTTTGCTTAGCACCTTATAAAAAAGTGTTTTAAGTAATGTACATAAACGTGATATATGTACGAATATTTTTACACATACATATTTATGTATGTACATACATGTGTATGTAATGTTGCATAACAAGCCAATTAATTCAATTATTTCTTTTCTTTTGTTTTTTTAACTCCGTGAAGTGTACTGATTTTATGAATTAATACATTTATTTGTAATTTTTATGGAATCGGCATCGGCATCGGCATCGGCCGATTCTTTCCCCATAAGCCGATTATTTGGCATCGGCATCGGTACCTGAAAAAAAATTGGAATCGGTCGGACTCTAATTATTTGTGCCCCCTTTTTACATTACAAAACAGCATATACGATTCAAATTATAAACCACCAAGTAAACTGTTTTTATTATCTTAACATGAAGATAACTACAACAAAACAAAACTCCATACAAAAAATCTTCACAGTGAAGATATCTGGAAACACTTGAAGATTGATTTTTTGGCTAGTTGGCAACAAATTTTTCGTTTTTTTTCAATAATTTACTGCACATGCGAGAGCAGGACAGCTAGAATTCTATTGTCAAATATGGATAGGAAAAAATTAAACGTTGAAGTGTGCACGCTCAAATAAATTTGACCAAAAAAATAAGCACCCCCTTAAGCGATATTCTTTATATAAAGGATTATTTAAAAAGGTTTTTTAAATAAATAAAAATTTTTATAAATAATTAATTTTTTTTGTTATAAAATTTTCAATAAAGATATTTCTGGAGAAACAAAAAGTTATTCCAGTTTCAGTAACCTTATTATGGTTTTTTGAAGATTTTATCATGACCTGGAGGATTTTTTAACAAAATTTTTCTGGCAACACTGATTGTAAGCCGTTTTCTTTTCTTTTGCGAGCGGCATTGCTTTGATATATTATACCTAATCCATATAAAAATATTTGTTCCCTTTCAGGTTATTCGAAAATAAATATGAAAAAAAATTTAAACAAGGAAACAATGAAAAAACACATACGCGTGGCTTTCTATTGTAATATTGTCCGTCCGATTTTTGCAGAATGTAACTTTTTTAATTTTGCATATATATTAACATTAGTTGGTTTGCTTGCCTGCATTTCAGTTAAGAAGCGCAAGAAAGTTATTCATCGAATGACATGAGAAATAACTTAATAAGTTTTAAGTGAATTTATCACAACAAAAAGCCTGCTTCCCAAGAAAAACCTCTGGTTAAAACCATAAATTGCTTCATGTAAATGTTTAAAAAGCATGCATTTAATATTAAAAATCAGTACAATAGTTATCGGTTAGTATACTTTTTTTAACAGTTTCTAAACATATCTATTACTTTAGTTTGCTTTTATAAAAAGTGAAATTCTGTAAAACATTTTACTAAAATGCAAAGATACGAAAAATAATTAATTTTTGAAGAGCCTGAAAGCAGTTACGTATTCTGCACAACCTTGCTTGTAAGTAAGCGATTTCAGAGGATAAACTTAATAATCTTAAAAAAGTATATATAAANAAAATACCCATGCACGAAAAATACCACTTTTAGTACATTTATAAAAAATGCGGCAACCATAACTGAGCGCGACGCACTAATACCATGACAAAATGAGACTGTGTTGGTGTGCCCAGCTATGCTGTAATATCTCGGGATGAGCATTCACTTTCTGCCTGCGCATAAACAATCATGTGAAGGTACATACGGTGGCGGGCATACAAAGAGGGAAGCGATATTTCGACAAACTTTGGATATTTTTATGTTGTTTATTAATTTTGTATATGGTCTAAAAACTGAATAATGGTTGCAATTTTTGTTGAATGTTTGAAATTCATGCATGGTTTTAATGAAAAGCCCAGAAATTTGTTTAAAAAGTCCTTCCCTATTTGTTTGCCCGTCAGTGTATATGAATATCATGTGCATATGGATATGTATGATACATATGTATGTTTATGTATACATACATACATATATTATACACCTTGATAAAGCAAGTGTATGCACCCATACATACATATGTACGTAAATACGAATTTTTTGCATGCTTCGGAATTTTGGCTTATGTTTACTTTCATCACTGCTGACGTACACATTTCAATGCTTAACCCTTTAATTGCTATTTTGCACAATTCGACAAAAATGGGCTATTACCAATATATTGGTTGATATCGTTAATCATGTTTTTAATAATTTTGTTAAACACATATATATGTACATTACGGCAATGCCATTATTGATAAACTAAATATACTTTTATTGTTATTCGCATTCCTATTTTCCAATGACAGTAACATTTATGATCTTAATAATAAAAATCATAATTTAATTATTCTGCCAAAAATAATGGATGTTTTTGGTTTATATTTTTTTGGATAAATTTTGAAATGAATGTGGAAAATTGAATTTGGAAAATGAATGTGAAAGATATAGTTTTTATAGCGGTACCAGTATCCTAATATTCCCAACAAGTCTCATCAAAAAGGTTCCCTTTGGGTAATGCAGGGAATGGCTCATTGGTCCTCGTTTACATAAAACGAGCTTACGCTCAGACTCATTTTGTGCACTGATGAAATGAACTTAAGCTGAAGAATTTGTACTGAAATTCGAGTCGAATCTTAAGCTCACTTATTTATGCATGAGGCCCATTATACTAAAATTAACGCTTCGTCTTAAGGTGTTATTTCTTTTCTTCTTCGCTTCACTGAAACCTTAAAAACCTTAAGAAGTTATTTTCCTGAAATTTTTCTGTTGTCTTTCCATTCTTAAATACATACAAATCATAAATTTCTTGAAACCGGTTAAGAAGGAAGGCACTCAAAAATAGAAAGAATTTCTTTGAAATCAATAATCTTGCTTGTAACAACCATTCAGATAAAGAACAAAATAATCCTTTCAGTGCAAATGCCTTTTAACGACAGTTGACCAATTTACTCTTATTTTCACTTTGAAATTGCTACCTTTTATCTAATCATAAACTCCTGTCAAGGGTTAATTGTCGGTCGCACTCTGCGTATGAGTAACCAAATCACGAGGTTTTTGGCCTACTTGCTGCACTCACCCCGTGCCCATATATTAGCTTGATTTTTTTGTTTCTTGAAATTTTAATTTTCGTTTTTATTTTAATTAACGGTACATATGTACATATACATACACATGTATATTTCAAATACAATATTTTAATTTTGTGTTTTTTGTTTTTAATTTGAATTCTGCTTGTCGCATTTTATTGGCCAGCGGCCAATCTTCTTTAGAGTACTACATATTAATACCAAATACCATTCAAAATTGTTGATTTGCTTGATGTGTTAGCATTTGGATTAAGATATATGTATTATTTTTAAACACAATACAGACAGACAATACTTTTCTGACGTACTCACTGAAATTTTGTGTCAGTTTTCATTCAAAATTTACGTTTGTGATTGATAGCAACAGTGATGCGACTGTCGTTAAATGCCCATATACAATCCCCATTAAGTGTGTACGGGTTGTCAAATTTTTATTTCATTTTGTTTTTTTTTTTGAATAAAAAAAATAACGAGTGCTAGATTTTGTCAATTTAAAATGCATGTAATTAATAGGAATGGCCATAAAAGTCAATGAGTCGTTGTAGCTATAAATTTTTTGTAGAAATAGACATTAATTATATATATGTACGTATGTATGTATGTATGTATGGGCCATACACAATTTGAATTACGCATGTACCGAAAGATTATGTTGTTTATTGCTTAGGAATAAAAATCTGGTATTTTCCTACACATAAAAGTCTTAAGGTGACTTTATCATTGAAAATTAAATTTTCTGTCATATATGGAATTTATTTTAGGAAACAAAAAATAAAAGTCCAAGTATAACTGTTTCGAAAAGCAGAAAAAATATCTGCCATAAAAAGACGTTTATATTTAGTTCAAAAAATAAAAACCGTAAAATAAAACATTAAGTTGAATTTATTTGTATCGGCTAAAAAATAATTTGTTTTTTTTTCGAAAAAAGGTATGAAAATAACAACCTGAAGATAATTTTACGGAAAAGACTCATAACAGTTACAATCCCTGAGTGTTATGTAATAAAAACTAGTTGAAAACAATACCTTTGCTCAAAACGAAAACAAATTTCACAGGCGAGTACTTATATTTACCCGTACATATATAATAATAATAATAATAGATTGGCGCTTACACATATGTTAGTGTTTGGCCGAGCTTCTCCTCCGACTTGTGGCGAGCGCCTTGATATTGTCACACAAAGCGGAGGGACCTACAGTTTTACGCCGACTCCGAACGGCGATTGTATTTTTTTTATGAGAAGCTGTTTTTCATGGCAGAAATACACTCGGGGGTTTGCCATTGCCTGCCGAGGGACGACCGCTGTTAAGAAAACACCTTTTTTCTATATTTTTGCGATGTTGCTTTGACCAGGGCTTGAACCCAGGTGCTGATGTGTGAAAGCGCGCACTGCTTACCACTACACCACAGCGGCCGTACATATATACATATGTATAATTGTTACATGTGGAACCCCTATTAGAGATTTTCGTCTGAAGAAGAAAGGCATCTAAGCATCATATTAGATTTTTATTGCAAAAAATCACACTTGTTCACACACAAATACATCTATATCAAAGTACATGTGTATGTACGTACATTCACATGCTTGTATAGTAAAATGTAAAATGATGTTGCACGCGGCAGTCATATTCTACCGCAAATATACATATGCAAATTCACTTTTCTGCAGACGTAGATACATATACATACATACATATGTACTATATATGGATAAAAATTAACTGACGCCACAGGCCGTCAGCGACAAGCCTATTAAAGCTGGGAGCAACATTACATTTCTGGTTACAAACGCTAGTAGTATATCACTAACATACATACAATTTACAAGAACATAGCAACAATTGAATTGTATCACTCGTTTTAATAAATTTCAATTTATGCCGAATATTTAAGCCGCATGTAGAAAGCATGAAAATACATATGTACATATGTACATTAGACTGCATCACTCCCCATACAAAAAAAAATCGCTACTATTTTTCCATTGGAATTACATATAAAATCTATGATATTTTAAGACGTCCACCAAAATATTTCAAAAAAAATATTAAGATTTAAGTGAGCTGGACCGATTTGAAAATACCTCCAAAGATGGAGTTTTTTATGAATAAAAATAGTTTCTTAAAGATTTTTTTTGAAAAAATACCCTCAAATGACAAACCGGTTTAAGCTTAAAAAATTTGCGTAAAAATATTTAAAAAAAAATTAAAAAAAAAATTTGGACGGAATCGTAATAATGAGATTTTTGATGCTGTTTTTAACTTTTTTTCAAAGATTGGTATAAGAAAAGCGTGAATAACCGAGCCTAAACTCTCCCGATTTAGACTTGTGAGATATCATTGGAAAGGTATTTTCTCGCCCTTTTTATTTCATTGCTAATAAACTCATTCAAAGGATGAAAGAGAGAGGTAGGATGAACGAATATCACTGAAAGTTGAATTAAGATGTGTTGATATTTGAAAAAAAAAAAAAAAATATTGAGACACGAATGACTTTTTATGCACATAGATAGAAATAGTGGGAAAATACCTTTCTACCGGGATCCCATAAGTCTAAATTAGAATAGTTTTGGCCCAGTTATTTAAGTTTTTCGTAAATCAATCTTTGATTCCGTTGAAAAGATTTTTAAATATTTTTATGCCGAATTTTTAAGCCTAACTTGGTTTGTCATCTGAGGGGACTTTTTTCAAAAAGTTCTTTAAGAAACTATTTTTATTCATAAAAAACTCCATTTTTGGAGGTATTTTCAAATCGGTCCAGCTCGCTTAAATCTTAATATTTTTCCGAAATATTTTGGTGGACGTCTTAAAATATAATAAATTTTGTAATCCCGGCGGAAAAACCGCAACTTTTTTTGTTGATGCAGTTTAATGTACATACAATAGTAAGTTCTTACAACTGCGACAATTTTACTAAATGAATACGGAATCAATTAAGGTTGGATTGGCAAAAAAATGCTAAATGTGAAAAATTGCTACATGTAAACGGAATGCGGACAGATGCTTAGAACAAAAATTAGCGCGGCATTTATGCTTTTATAAACAGATTTAAGCTTACTGCTTATGTAATGAATAAACTGTTCAGTGTATATATTTACCCTCCTAGCCGACAATATATAGCATTTCCAGTTTAAATGAAACCTTTTTCAAATTAAATGAAACGTTTTTCAGGTCAAGCGAAACCATTTTCAAATGAAATGAAACCTTTTTCAGATTCAATGAAACTTTATTCAAATTAAAAGAAACTTCCTTTCAATTTGAAAAAAGTTTCACTTAATTTGAATAAAGTTTCATTGAATCTGAAAAAGGTTTCATTTAATTAGAAAAAGGTTTCACTTAATTTGAAAATGGTTTAATTTAATTTGAAAAAGGTTTCACTTAATTTGAAAATGGTTTAATTTAAACTGTAAATGCTATATAATCGGCTGTGAAAGACACTGCAGAGATCCGGCAGTTTGAACATGCGATTTACTGAGAGCCCCGTCCAACTTCGATTGACAGTGAGCATTACATTTAGCGCTAGAGTAGGAGTGATCGGTAGAGCGCTCCGCTGATTCCAACGGGGGCCACCCAGTGCACGAGTGCCACCAGACAATGACACCATATAACAATAGAGGTTCCATCTCTTCAACATGGCATTTTTTGCAGCAGTATAAAGCCACCTTGACGCAAGACATTCGTGAATTTTGTCTTAAGAGAAATTTTCAAATCAACTGTCTGAGTACGTTGTATTAAAATTTTACACAAAAGCCGGTGCACACTACTGCTTTTACTTTTATCCGTAATTTTTAAGACTTCAAAAACGTTTAACCGCCTAAGGACTCCTAAGAATGCTGCATTTAGAAGGCTGAAAGTGAGTGAGATAATGACACAATGAAGCAAAGGGTAACCTGCAACCATACATCTGATTCCAAATGACAGTTGTGGGGCATGAATGTCTGTATGCCTGTATGCTTGTATGAGTACATACACCAAGGTGGCGTATACTATTTATAAGTACTGTAATCGGTCTGTCATTGCAGCACAGAAAAGGCTTGCACTTGCAATGTCAATGTCGCCAACGGGCAAGGCAAAATGAATACATGTCCTTGTTGAATGGATGCGGTGGTTAAAAAGCCTTCATTTGCATATACAAAAACATATCGTTTTACATACATATGTATGTAAAAGCTCTCGAGCGTTTGCACAATATCACTACGAATGCAGATGATTAGGAGGAAACGTACAATTAAGACACGCCTCCGTGCATTTATGCAGTATGCAGTATGCATTTCAGCTTCTCAAAAAGGTTTTCCGCTTTCAAATGCATAAAAGCGAAAGCAATTACAATTTAGCAAGCGTACAAAAAAGTGGCTTCAATTTCAATAGAAAAAGTTTGTCGGAGTTTAGTGAACGTGAATGGCATCATAAATTAATTTTTTGAAATTTTAGCATTTATTCTTGACAGGCTACCGTTGTGCCAATAATGTTTCTGTGTATTGACGTATGTATGGGTATATGTATGTATGTATGTATCTATGTATATATGGGCATACTCCCATCATATGACTCGTGAACATGCGCCAGATGAACGCACAGCCAGTGTTGCCAGGTCTTCGGCATGAGAAAACGTCCCTCTTGGTCTGAAAAAACGTAATTTCCTACCCAAAAACGTCTTTTTCAAATGTATGCACACAGAATTGTTCTTATTAAGCTTTTATTGTATACAAAGGTACATACATAAGTATTTACGTAAGGTATATTAAAATATCATTTCGACAGAGCACATTTAAAGTTCATTGTAAACTGGTTTGAGATCGTTAATATAAAAATCATTTTATATATACACTTGTGATCAGCTGATTAAGTCATCAACATTTTGATCGATTGTGGCTGTTTTTCTTTTATTTATTTAATGTTTATTATTTTCCCATAAAAGCCTAGCTCAATATATAACAAACAAAATATAAATCCACATTTCAAACTTTGTGTAAAAAATTATAAAAAATATGCAAAGTTTCAGCTAGATTTTAAACTTTTTATTCAGATTTTTAGGATTTTTTTTGAGTCTGCTATCAAGCCCATTAAATTCCAGGGTAATAATGTGGAAGTTTTAAGTTGCTATGGAATCGCGTTGATTTTTAATAAATTTTTTTTCTTGTAGACATTTGGTTAGGTGGTCGGTTGTCGAAAGTGTTAAATTACGATCTGCTAAGAAGCATAGCAATATTTCAGCCGTTTTTGTTTCATTACACTTTCACGGAAGTCTTAAAATGTCACCTACTTTTTTCTGACTCTTTATGCTGCTAGAGCTTTTTTTGATGCTTTTGTAAGCGTGCGTGTTGCAATAGATCAGCTCTTCCTGATTTGGCTTTTAATGTGCAATTGCAAACATTGCAATAAGCCTCGTAACCTCAAATGTTTACAAAACCAGCCTTTGAACGCGGGATCCTTAGTCCAAGAATCGTACGCTTGGTTTACATCATATATAAGTCATCTGTGTCCAAAGAATAAATATCTTTTGAAGAAGCTGCTGCGAAAACCAAAGCTTGTAAAATTTATTAAGAAAATAATTCAAAACCAGTTCAACTTACAAGATTTAATAACAGAGAAAAATCACTGGGAAGTTAAAAAAGTCATTTTTACACAAAAAACGTCCGAACGTCAACAGGATACAAGAAACGTCCAAATGACATTAAAAACGTCAACCTGGCAACGCTGCGCACACCATTCGAAATCTAACTCCACATGCCGAGACGCAAGCCTGTGCTACTTGTACGTTTCACGTTCAAATATTCATACATATGTATGTACATATGGATATGTATAAATATAAGTATGTGTACGTACTTACTTATATCCAGTGAAGGTTGATCGGCGAATTATAGCAATTGGGCTTTTCAATTTTGACCTTGGCATTGGCATCACATTCACTTAATATAACGGTAACGGTAACAGTAAACGAAATCAAAGTGCTGTTAGATTTTTTATGTTATTCATGAAAATGCGCCGAAATTCATACACTTAAAATTTTTTAGCTCAGATTTGCGTTAAATAAAATCTGCCAAATAAAATATCTTTCGAAATATTAGAAATACAAACATACATACATACAAAACAAAAGCGTATCAAATGCAGCACCACCACGCTGCGTGATATTAGTGGACGCCTTTCAATTTATTAAGCGCAGCGCGCTTAGTAGACTTCGGTGACACTTTGATTCGCCAAGGACTTTGGAAAAACAATTCCAAAAAAAGCAGACAATTGCAAAACCTAGCTCTCAAAGCGATAGGTGTATATATTTTCATGGTGCACATTCAGTACGGGTACGGGTTCCTGTGCACAGCTGATAGGCGACGTTTATTGGAAATAAAGTGTTTTGAATGTTCCTCTAACCAGGCAGCGAATATTTAACCTATCGCACCAGAGATGGTGTTACAAGCTTTCAATTTCTTGCTTTCATGCCATCAAACTGTGGCTGATTTTCTAGTCGAAGCTGGGCCAGATTTATCGGTTTTTTTCGACGATCTTCTATTTGGCTTCTAGACGAGCGGTACGCTTGCATCTTAAGAGGAGTTGACGTCATACAGAGTGGTTCCCTTCCTGGCAAACCCGTCGGTCATGCGGTTAATTTGTATGTCTCTATACCCTGCCAGTCATAAAATGACGGAGATAAGCTTTGTGCGCGCTACCATTCCACAGGGCCTGGACTCAAGCCCGGTTTCCGACCAAGATCAAAAAATAAAAAAACAAAAAGTTTTTTTTTTTCTAATAGGGGTCGACAATGGCAACAGCTTCTAACTTGTTAAGAACTTATCTGCATTCTATCGCCGGTTTCGACGAGGTTTCACAGCAATCCAGTGCCCATATAGCTGCTTGGTTATGGGGGTAGAATGCTGCTGACGGCAGCTTAAGAAAAGAGTAATTAAGACAAGGTGCAGACTCTTTTATCATCTTGAGCTCTACGACACTGCAGTTGTCTGGCGGGGTTCATCGTGTGCATTTCGCTTTCTACTCTTAAATTTAGTTTGAAGTCATTCGTTTTACCTTGAAGAACTGTGACCGAATCGTCTTACCATTCATTCTTAGAACGAATGTGTAAGTGTAAAGAAGTTGTTCTCAAGAACGAGAGGCGGTGTTGTGTAGTCTGAGGACCTAAAAAAATTGTGATAATTGATAAGAATGTTAGTGCGATTAAATATGGTGTCTTTCCATTTTGACAGTGCCAGGGACCGAAAATAACAGTAATTTTTCTTTAAAGTCAACTTGCCCAAATATTTTTTAAGTTTGAAATAAAAGTCATTTTCTGATAATAAACAAACCGCTTATCCAAATTAAATAAGTTTGGTATTAAATGAAAGAGGACTAAAATAGCTTTCAGAGTGAAAAGTCTAAACGAGAAAAGCCACCTATTAGAAAATATTTCAATAAAAAATGTTATTTAATTGCCATAGGACAAACCTTGGGTCAGGTATATGAATTTAATTTGTATTAAATTAAAAAAAATATAAATAGGGATGGTAATCTTCGTTCGTTATTTCTGTTTAAACTTGTTTGATGTGGATTATTATTATTATTATTATTATGAGCCTTGAGCACTGCGACCTCTAAG
>NW_016164299.1:24401-32242 GCF_001687245.7 Rhagoletis zephyria | reverse complement strand
GCGCCACTCGACGAGGTGTAAAAATTGCCAGCTAATTACGCTTGTAATAAAAAAAAGTAGCGAAAGCCATTTATGGTATTTTTATGATTGCATTGAATAATTACTTAATTACTTATGTATGTATATTTCCATCTATGGCAGCTGTAAGAGCTTTAAAACGGCAAAGCGTGGTGAAATCTGCCGCATACCCGGCTGTTCGGTATCGCCTGCAGCGCCGGGTACGCCCACGCCAGTGCGCCTGCCGCACGTCAACCCGGACGTCTTTCGGCAATTCATTGTTTACGTTTACACAGCGAAGGTAAAAGTAAATCCAATTTTAGAGATTTTGGAGAGCTTAAGATAATGCATTTATTACACTTCCTATTTCAGATTATGCTGCAAGATTCGCGTGTCTTTGAAATGATGACACTCGCTCAAGATATGGGCGTCGAAGAGCTGCGTGCGGCCTGTGAAGATCATGTGATTTCCACGTTGTCGGTGGACAATGCATGCACTTTTCTCACATCCGTTATGGAAATACACGAAAAAGCAGGTAGGAAAATTATCTACTATTTCATATTTATTTATTTGAAGTCAGATGGAACATTAATTTCACACTGACTATAGAATACAGTTGCCTAAAAACTAGTTAAAATAATTATACAGTAAGCTACGGCCTACTTCAGGCCACAAATACGGGTCCAAGTTACGAACAATATTTAATTCGGACAAGGCCCCAGAAATGGTAGAACATTTGATGTAATTAAACAACAGTTAGGGTAGGGCAGTCAACTGAATTATTTAGCAAATTAACTACAAAGCTGCAAGCGAGAGAGTAAGATCTGGACTGTAACGTTTTCAGGGATAGGATGTCACAAAAAAGTGAGAAATTTTAAGAAACGAACACAAAATTTGTTCACCGTTTGCCTTTATTTTAAAATCAAACAAAAAAAGAAAAAGCGGCAGTCAAAATGCGACATTTTGTGGTAGAAATGAAATCACCATAATGGTCTGATTATGGCAAATTAACGTAACTTGCGGTTCTCTCTTAAAAATTCTGTTAAATGGGTGTTGCTATAATTAAGGTGACCATATTTGTGGCAGCCGAATACGGGACATAAAATAACTTTCCCAATTTTTTCCACAATACCTTTTCCAATGATCCTAGATTTAATAGCCCTGAAACAGCGTCTTTATTTGGCATATATTTTTTTTACTTTTGTGAGAGCAGAACATACACACATACATATGTAAATATTCAGTTGTAACATCACGCAACTTTGTGCTCGGGATTTTTGCCCCAAAAAATTTTTTACAAACATTCCTAGGCAGGGAAACATGATGACAATTTCCGACTACTTTTGAAGTAGAAGCTGTTTTCAAACGATTATCTTCTGACTCAGCTTTTGACCAAGCACAACGCAGTGCACAGCATCCGGAAGAAGCTGAACTGCAAAGCGTATCTTTGAAAGGATCTAGTTCTCTTCGATCTTAAAGAACTTCTCTACTTTTACAACATTCTCCTGGTAGCCTTATTAGAGTTCCTCATGTTGAAGACATGACAATCCTTCATAAAATCACCACTAATAGCTTTGGCCTAGTTTCGCCTAATGAGTTCTTCTTCCACAAAATTTGGAGATTGCCATACCCCACAGCACATTGGACTGGTGATAGCACCAGAGCAAAAAACAGCAAGCTGTGTGTACTTTGTTGTTGGTTTTAGAATCCATATACGTAAACAAAGTTTGAAATTTTAGAGTAAACTGTAAACAAAACTGCCAATTTAAAGACGAATTTCTCGAAGAAAGTTAAATCAACAGAAGGAAAATGAAATGCTGCTAGTGAAATTTCTTTTAGAAATGTGAACAATAATCATTATCGTCCAATTTCTATTCAAACTCACAAATTCCCAGTTTTTCTACGCAAAATTATAACTTCTGAAGCCATCTCCAAACTAAGATTAAAAACAATTTTATTGAAAAGTACAAAAAACTACAAAAGAAAAATTAATAAAAATACGAAAACTAAACGTAAAAAAAAACAAATTATTCAAAAGTACAAAAATTAAGATTAAAAAATCTAAAAAATTTAAAAATACAAAAAATTTGGATCCACCATTTAGAATTTTCAATGTCTGATAGCATATTCGTGTTCAGCGATCCTACACTCAGAGAAGGAATCAAGTTTTTCGTACTCGGTCTTAGTATTTCCGAACTTAAAATTGGAATAATATTGAAAGTACTAAAATAGAGGACACAAATTTTATATTAAGTATGATATTTTTGAGTACCAAATACTTGAATTAAGATCATGTAAACTAAAAAAACTAAGTATATATCATTCATTTTTTCACGCGTCTTTTTGTGAAAATAGTGTTCATATACAAACATCTAACATTCTAAGTCGAAGTATGAAAGGTTGTGATAACCCAACATTTTTCTTTATAATGTTACTTAAAATAAAATACTCGTACTCATAGTAAAGAAATATCTTATTTGATTTGAGTGCGAACTTCTTATTTCAATATTGAAATATTTAGATTCCATATATGTGGCCAAAATTTTTGACAGTATTGAAGTATATGAGCGTTATGTTATTTTCGCGCCGTTTATATTGGATATCGACGTTCGCCATAGTGTTTATTGGGTAATTTTTTAAGATTTTTCAATGTATTTAATTTTTATATGATTTTTTTACTTAAAAAAGTTCAAGAGTTCTCGATACTACTCAGTACTCATGAAAATTATCGATATTCTGTATTCGGTACTCGTATCACTCCATCACTATCTATGAAGATATGTTGTCTTTAAAAGTACCCTCTTGTGTCAAGGAATCGATTTCCTGCAAAACAAGGAAGAAGTTCAAAGTTCATAAGTAGCTCGGCCAAATTCATAGAAAAATGTATAAGCGTCAAATATTTTTTTATTTTACTATTATTGATAAAATCGGTGTTTGAAATTCTCCTCCGGTCAAAAGGCTTTTCCATGCATTGCCAAAAAGTAGAAATTTGAAAACATATTTCTTAAGTATGAAATGAAATAACACTTTAAATTAGCCCCACTTTATGGATGAATTTTCACAAAAACTTTGATTGCTCTGCACTGGAAAGCGAGGCCTATTTCCGCGGATAATTAAGCTATGCCATATGTTCAGACAGATTAATTAAATTATGTTAACACATTTTCAAGCACCACATTAATAATTTTTATAAAGGATGAAGACTAACAATACAAAAGTAAAGAACTAACGTGCAATTAACAGAATTTAGAACAGAAGTTTTACTAGAGTTGTTAAAATAAAGATATGACATTTTTTAGTAAAAGCCATTGCTTAGTATTTATGCCAGGGAACTTAGATAGATAGAGCAGAGAACTTACATACATATGTACACATGTAAATTTTTTGCAAAGCTATCATTTTTTAAAATTGTATTTGCATCTTCATAAAAAGAGAACAAGTTAAAAATTTTAACAAAAATTACAAATTAATCAAAATTATATGAAGATTAGCCATATTTTCGTTTGTTTGCTCGCAACACGAAGAAGAGCAGATTTCATGTTGCTCAACATTTTATCATTCTCTGGTATGAATATACAAGCTCTCAACTATTCACACTGCTACTACACAATTTAGCAAACACTATTGGCTGAAAGCTGTTCCGACATGCGCCTAAACTCATGCCACCGAACCAAATAACCTTTTGTGCTTATTAGGGATTTATAAAGGGAACATAAATTAGGATGAAATATAGAGGGACGAAAAATGACCAACAAAAACTCCAATACTATATTGATGCAAATTTTCTAAACATGCAAAAATAGGAAGCCTGCAATTTACATACATAAATATACACATATAATTCTTTGGCTTTTTCGATTTACTCACCTTATAACTTTCACAAATTAGATGAAGATTGCACACTTCAATTTAATGAAAAAAAAAACTTGTTCGGGCCGGCCCGAGCCACTCGCGCACCCCATCGCAACTACATATTTATATCGCCACGAAAACTAAAATACACTGCTCGCGCGTATATTTATGTTATTTGCTAAGTAAAACACTTAGTTTTCCTAATTTTATAGAAAACTAAAACTTTTCACTTCATTAATCGCAAACATAAGCATTTTTAGAAACTTTAACACACACTCGACGGAAGCAATCGCGGTACTGTTGAAATGGCGTCGGAAATTGAGTGAAGCGCAGAGGTGTATTTACACAGTGAAATATGTGGCTAATAGGATGTTCACACTCTTGGTGTAGATTGACTAGGTTAAATATTAGGATTTGCCAAGCGGTAGTATATTTTAACAAAATTTTATTGAAATAATTGCGTATATAACTAATAAAATGCAGAAAAAACCAAAAAAATTATATATACAATTTTGTTTGCGTGAATGAACATAAATCGAAACAGGAACCAACCACGGTCAATCAATAAAAATGTGTAGAGTTTAATAATTGGTGACGACTACAGAATTTAGTGAAGAGATATGCCAATCTGATGGCAATATGTTTGTTATGCGTTATAAAAGCTCTCATTGAAAAATTAAAAGTACACTGGCCATAAAGTCATAATCGTAAGTTTACACTCATTCTTGTTAAAATAAAGTTTTGAGTTTAGAATTTTCAAGTTGTGTCAATCATAGACAACTTAGAAACAGCATTTTGCTAGGATGAGATAGAACAGAGCTATCCATATGAAGAGAAAATATTTACTCGGCAGTATAAAGAAATATGAGTAATTTAATTAGTCCACCCTGTGTCATATTTTAACCCGCCATCTGACAGGTGAATTTTCATAACAAGTTTCGACAGGTGGGGTGTCACAAACTCCATTGAAATAAAGCCTTTTATATTCTTAAGTATCTCGTTCTTCACTAAAATTTCTTTACTATTTTTAAAAATTAAGCTTTTTACGTGGTTAGCAATAAAAATATGTCCTGTTCTTCGCGAAAATGTCTTTACTATTTAAAAAAAATAAGCTTTTTTAAATAGTTACCAATAAAAATATGTCGCGTTATATATTAAAGCCACTTAGAAATCGCTCACAACTTGACTGAAGGCACTAAGAAAATTCCGATGCTGTGGTTTATTTCCCCCCACCTGTCAGATGACGGGTTAACACAATTTTTAATAAATACAGAAATATTTACATGGTAAAAATTATAAAATTTTATTTGTCTATTGTTCAAAAATATACTCTGCAAATAAATGGTTGGCAATTTATTTCAAGGTATAGGCATTGCTTGCCTTGAAGAATAACAGTATATCAAAATAATCAACGTATCACGGCCAAGTGAAAAGTAATGTTAGCATAAATTGGAATTTTTAAATCACAAAAATTTACTTTAAAAATCTTGTCAAAATATACAGAGTTTAATAATTGGTGACGATTTCATAACTTAATCAAAAGATAACAAGATAACAAAAGATTATCAAAGCCTTTATTGGAAAACTCTAAAGTACATATACTGACTTAATAAGAATTTAACACTTCATATTAATTTAAAAGCTAGACAAGTGCTTCTTTCCTAAACTTAATATTTGCCAATAAAAGTTTTCTAAATGCACTGAGCAACCCTGCCGAACTGAAGTTGTGTTTCAAAGCTTTCCATTTTAATTATCATGTTCAGCTTCAATTTAATTTAGCAGATGCCAGCCGGAGGTCCCATTAATTTCTATTGTTTTAAATTAAGTGCAGGCATTCTCGTTTTCCCCACTGTACGATTTTTTAAACTGTATTGAGTAAATCGCGGGAGTTCTTGCCATCACGGTTGCCATTTCCAATTTATTTTTCGGACCAAAAAATGGACCAAATATTAAAAAATGGACAAATTTTCATTAAATCGGGAAACTGAGTGGAGTTTATTCCTCTTTATCAAGAAAATATGTCAATTCAGTTTTTTATAACGTTTTTTTTTTTTATATTGCATCTAAAGTGCATTACAATTGTATTTTATTAACATTATATTATTTAATGTTTTAAAATATAATTTGTTCCTTAATTTCAGCTAAATCAAAAAATCTGCGCTCAGCGCTGCGGAACTGTGAGGCAGATTAAAAATTTTATGAACTAAGTCGCACAATTCTCCAAACGCCGCTTCACCCAATCCATTTTTAATCAAACTTACTTCATCTCAAAAACAATTTATCTTGGTACAGTTTTTGAAGTTACCTTCACTCAGCCTCAATTTGCGAAATTGAAGTTCAATTATGTCTGCATCATTTACCAATGCAGGAAATTGATCGAGTAGCGGCAAAATTGATACCCCAGTGTCAGAAAGAACTTTATGTGGTGTGATAATTTCAAGATTTTTAATATCTTATCGATTGAAATCGAATATTATTTTCATGTGCTAAATGCTATGATTAAGGTTTTGCTACATTTCCATATTCTTACCAGCTGCTTTAATATTGGTCGCCGAGTAATTGAAATTAGAAAGCTTGAAAATACGTTTGAAAGGAGCTACCACCTGTTCAATTAACTAATTCAAAAAGTATATGAAATATAAAAATACTGTAGTCAAACGAAAGAATGTTAAGAAATCTTTAGTTTGAACATTTCGAATGTTTAAAGGGAGTTGCTACGTGTTTAAAAAGTTACATTCGAATTATTCAATGAGGTGGATGAATTTCTAAGAGATTGGTATAAATCGAAATGGGTTTGAAAGGGATTTATTCTGGACCTTTATTTAGGAGGGTTGCCATTTGTTCGAACATATGTATCACAATGTCCGATAAAAGAGATTTAAGAAGATTTTTTGCTTTGAGAATACTTTTAAAAAGGAATTTCAAAAATGAGATTCATGATAAAGTTTACTTTTTTCGCCGGTATAGGGTGTTTTAAAATTCGATTAAAATAAAGTGGTCGGACTTCTACCACATTGTGGTAGATCTGCCACTTTCTTGAGCACCTACCACATCTACCATTCAAGGTCTGAGATCTACCACAACAACTTAAGAGCAAAAATTGTCCAACACTAAAAACTATATGGTAACAAGAATGATATAATACAAGATTCCTCATTCTCGGCGACGATAACATTTCTCAAGTAAAAGTAAACAAAGCCGAATGGGAGGATAAAATAAACTGTAAAATAGTAGATTTTCTCAATAATCAATTTTCCGACAGGAAACGATTCATTGTGTTAAATTGCAAAATATATGTTTTGTAAAAATAATCAATAGCGAAAATGTTAAAAAACGGTGATTTTGGTAAAAGTATTAGCAAATTTAAGTGCATC
The DNA here is from genome assembly GCF_001687245.7 of Rhagoletis zephyria. Lineage (NCBI taxonomy): Eukaryota > Metazoa > Arthropoda > Insecta > Diptera > Tephritidae > Rhagoletis > Rhagoletis zephyria. Next base: position 25,019 of record NW_016164299.1, on the reverse strand, counting down.
TAAAGTTTCTGAGGCGTTGTTTACTTTTAGTTGCGAATTTTCAAAATCGGCAAATCCCAATTAGCTGTTTCTGGAACGTGCCACATTTGTTCGCTACTTCGTGATGTGATAGAAAGAAAAACCGGCAGCACTCCGCAAGGTTGCATAATCTCTTCAAATATGTTCGAAAAATATCTTGATATGGGCGAAACTGCTTTACACTGTCAAGGAAAAAATTGCCAAACTCAACGCAATTTTTAGCAACTTCAATCTTGCATTGTATTATGCTAAAATTAAATTTGTTTTAGAGTCTTATTAAAAAGTTTGCAATTTAGGTGAAACCTTGCAGAATTTTCTTAATTTTTGTACAAAGCTTGATCCAAACCCAGAGATCTATCAGATTTTTTTGAAATCTACCACATTTTTTCCAGATTCTATCACACAGAATTTTTTAAAAGTCAGATCACTTATGCGAGACTGCTCTTCACTCAGAAACGGCTGCACGGTTTTGATGAAATATGGCACTCGGATCCCTTATAACTCTGACTAACATTTGGAATATTTAAGTTTTTGAAACCATCGAAAAGGAAAATAAAGTTAAAAATGGTAACGTCTTGATTATAAAAAGGCAATAAGATG
>NW_016164299.1:0-24301 GCF_001687245.7 Rhagoletis zephyria | reverse complement strand
CGATATATGTAACTTTCATAAAGATTAACCATAAAAATTGTGCTTCATTAACAGTTGCAACCAGCTGAAACCAAAAAAACTATGTCCGCTAAACGGGTTAAAGACCAACTGGAATTGACATTTTTTACACGCATACATGCATACATTCATATACACATGTACAGTGGAGTAGCACTAGGTTGAACAATGCATTGCTTGTACTTTGATGTGTTTGAATCTTTTATGGTACTGAAGATTTGCTTAGGGATGAAAAATATTAAAAATCGTTCGTGCATATATGTAAATATATTTTTATAAACGCTTGGAAATATAGAAATTTTTAATATTAAAAAATAAATAAAATAATTTTTTTGTATATATATAAATTTTGTTCAAGGCACATTGACCCACCTGTACAAAAATTGTGGCGCGGCATGGACAAAAATTCTACAATTTCGGACCGAAAAATATGAAAACGAGCTAAGTTGCCACGTTACATCTGTGAACTTCCGATAAAACCACATATGTTTGTGATTTTACAAGTTTTGATTTTATTTAAAAAAAATTAATGTATTTTGCTGCAGAAAACATACACTTTTATTTAATGTTTATTAAAATGACACTTTAAAATACTAGTTAATGATTGAAATATTGGTATGGAACAGAGAAATAGAGTGTTTTGTCAAAAATTACCAAAAATTACCAAAAATTGCGAAGATTCGAGATAACTTATTTTACTGGATATAGAGAAATAATTGCCAATTTTCACTTGGCTGGCCGAGATTTCTTCATTTTAAGATTTTAGAATTTTTGTGTCGGATTGACAAAGTTGCGCTTGTTGGTGATGAATTTGCGGGGAGATGTGCTGCGGTTGTTTTTATGAATGAATTTACTTGGCCTTGAGTAATATGCGCATGCGTTTATGAATGAAATAGTTATTGTTGTATTTGAGTATACGTGTAATTATGTGCATATATATGTATGCTGCCGTGATTTGTACATATGTACATTTATATGCATGTTCGTAGTTTTTTTGGCAGTAATATGCATATGCGAAAGCCGACCAATCGCACATTTGTATGTACATATATATGTTACATACATACATTACATATCTACATATTTACAAATGAATGTGTACATACGTACATATTTATGCGTTTGGCTTTTTGCATGAATAGAAAATTTGATTGCAGAAATAATTATATATGTGTATGTGCATAAGTAAATATATACATACATACATGCATATGTTTCATTAAATTGTAATGAAATAGTTTTATTGAAAAAGTTCCACTTAACATGACTTTAGATAATTGCGGAAAAAAGTCGAAAAAATTGACTTAGAAAATCTCATCAACATAGCTGAAACAGAAAAATTCATACATGTTTGCAAAAATGAATTTGCAACCAGCAAATCGATTTCACGCAAATATCATATTTTCGGCAAACAAGCAAATGTACAAAAGCCCGCTCCTTTCCCCGTTTCCCCGCTTCTTTTGTACACTTGTCGTTCCGACTACCATTTTTATTTTAGAGTTTGTTTTGATCCGACACAAGCACGCGCCTGCCTCCGCAAGCACCCCCTCTGCCCTATGCTTATTACATTTTTGTTCCTCTTTCCATTTTGTTCTTATTTTTTCATTTTGCTTTGAACTGCTCGAAGTGTGGTGGGACGGAAAAATTTTTGGTATGGTGGCAGCCGACACTTCTGTACCGACACCGTCGGTCAAGTGGTGCACTCGTCGACGTGAGGTATATTTGGCCGACTGCACCCCAAAATTTTTGCGGAACAAAAACGGTCACAGAAAATGCGCCTTCTCATTCATAGACGTTCTCTGTCTCAACTATTCACACTGCCACTACACAATTTAGCAAACACTGTTGGCTGAAAGCTGTTCCGACATGCGCCTAAACTCATGCCACCGAACCAAATAACCTTTTGTGCTTACTAGGGATTTATAAAGGGAACATAAATTAGGATGAAATATAGAGGGACCAAAAATGACCAACAAAAACTCAATACTATATTGATGCAAATTTTCTAAACATGCAAAATAGGAAGCCTGCAATTTACATACATAAATATACACATATAATTCTTTGGCTTTTTCGATTCACTCACCTTATAACTTTCACAAATTAGATGAAGATTGCACAACTACACTTCAATTTAATAAAAAAAAAAAAACTTGTTCGGGCCGGCCCAAGCCACTCGCGCACCACATCGAAACTAGATATGTATATCGCCACGGAAGCTAAAATAAACACTACTCGCGCATGCATTTATGTAATTTGCTCATTAAAACACTTAGTTTTCCTTTTTTTTATAGAAAACTAAAACTTTTCACTTCATTTAACGCAAACTTGAGCATTTTCAGAACTTTTTAACACACACTCGACGGAAACAATCGCGGTACTGTTGAAATGGCGTCGGAAATTGAGTGAAGCGCAGAGGTGTATTTACACAGTGAAATATGTGGCTAATAAGGTGTTCACACTCTTGGTGTAGATTGACTAGGTTAAATATTAGGATTTGCCAAGCGGTAGTATTTTTTAACAAAATGTTGATGAAATAATTGCGCATACAACTAAGAAATAACCAAAAAAAAGTATATATGCAATTTTGTTCGTGTGAATTAAAATATATCGAAACAGGAAATAACCACGATCAAGCGAAAAGTAATGCTTGTAAAAATTAGAATTTTAAGATGATAAAAGCTTATTTTAAAAATCTTGTACAATAGTTTAGACATCAATAAAAATGTGTAGAGTTTAATAATTGGTGACGACTACAGAATTTAGTGAAGAGATATACCAATCCGATGGCAAAATTTTAGTTATGTGTTATAAAAGTTATCATTGAAAAATTTAGAATACACTGGCCCATGGTCATAGTCCTAAGTTTAAAACCATTATTGTTAAAATAAAGTTTTGAGTTTAGAATTTTTAAGTTGTGTCAATCATAGACAACTTAGAAACAGCGTTTTGTTAGGATGGGAGAACAGAGCTATCCATATGAAGAGAAAATATTTACTCGGCAATATAAAGAAATATGAGTAATTTAATTAGGCCACCCTGTGTCATATTTTAACCCGCAATCTGATAGGTGAATTTTCATAACAAGTTTCGACAGGTGGGGTGTCACAAACTCTATTGAAATAAAGCCTTTTATATTTTTAAGTATCTCGTTCTTCACTAAAATTTCTTTACTATTTTTAAAAATTAAGCTATTTACGTGGTTAGCAATAAAAATATGTCCCGCTCTTCGCGAAAATTTCTTTACTATTTAAAAAAATTAAGCTTTTTTAAATGGTTACCGATAATAATATGTCGCGTTATATATTAAAGCCACTTAGAAATCGCTCACAACTTGACTGAAGGCACTAAGAAAATTCCGATGCTGTGGTTTATTTCCCCCCACCTGTCAGATGACGGGTTAACACAATTTTTAATAAATACAGAAATATTTACATGGTAAAAATTATCAAATTTTATTTGTCTATTGTTCAAAAATATACTCTGCAAATAAATGGTTGGCAATTTATTTCAAGGTATAGGCATTGCTTGACTTGAAGAATAACAGTATATCAAAATAATCATGGCATCACGGCCAAGTGAAAAGTAATGTTAGCATAAACTGGAATTTTTAAATCACAAAAATTGACTTTAAAAATCTTGTAAAAATATACAGAGTTTAATAATTGGTGACGATTTCAGAATTTAATCAAAAGATAACAAAATAACAAAAGATTATCAAAGCCTTTATTGGAAAACTCTAAAGTACATATACTGACTTAATAAGAATTTAACACTTCATATTAATTTAAAAGCTAGACAGGTGGTTCTTTCCTAAACTTAATATTTGCCAATCAAAGTTTTCTAAATTCACTGAGCAACCCTGCTAAACTGAAGTTGAGTTTCAAAGCTTTCCATTTTATTTATCATGTTCAGCTTCAATTTAATTTAGAGATGCCAGTCGGAGATCCCATTAACTTTTTTGTTTTAAATGAAGTGCAGGCATTCTCGTTTTCCCCACTGTACGATTTTTTAAACTGTTTTGAGTAAATCGCGGCAGTTCTTGCCATCACGGTTGCCATTTCCAATTTATTTTTCGGACCAAAAAATGGACCAAATATTAAAAAATGGACAAATTTTTATTAAATCGGGAAACTGAGTGGAGTTTATTCCTCTTTATCAAGAAAATATGTCAATTCAGTTTTTTATAACGTTTTTTTTTTTATATTGCATCCAAAGTGCATTACAATTGTATATTATTAACATTATATTATTTAAAGTTTTAAATTATAATTTGTTTCTTAGTTTCAGCTAAATCAAAAAATCTGCGCTCAGCGCTGCGGAACTGTGAGGCAGACTAAAAATGTTATGAGCTAAATCGCACAATTCTCTAAAGGCCGCTTCACCCAATCCATTTTTAATCAAACTTACTTGATCCCAAAAACATTTTATATTAGTACAGTTTTTGAAGTTACCTTCACTCAGCCTCAACTTGCGAAATTGAAATTCAATTATGTCTGCATCATTTACCAATGCAGCAAATTGATCGAGTAGCGGCAAAATTGATACATCAGTATCAGAAAGAACTTTATGCGGTGTAATAATTTCAAGATTTTTAATATCTTATCGATTGAAATCGAATATTATTTTCATGTGCTAAATGCTATGATTAAAGTTTTGCTACCTTTGCATATTCTTACCAGCTGCTTTAATATTGGTCACCGAGTAATTGAAATTAGAAAGCTTGAAAATACGTTTGAAAAGAGCTACCACCTGTTTCAATTAACTAATTCAAAAAGTATATGAAATGTAAAAATACCGTAGTCAAACGAAAAAATGTTAAGAAATCTTTAGTTTGAACATTTCGAATGTTTAAAGGGAGTTTCCACGAGTTTAAAAAGTTACATTCGAATTATTCAATGAGGTGGATGAATTTCTAAGAGATTGGTATAAATCGAAATGGGTTTGAAAGGGATGTATTCTGGACCTTTATTTAGGAGGGTTGCCATTTGTTCGAACATATGTATCACAATGTCCGATAAAAGAGATTTAAGAAGATTTTTTGCTTTGAGAATACTTTTAAAAAGGAATTTCAAAAATGAGAGGTCAAATTAGAGGCTTTAACCTGTAGATTCATGATAAAGTTTTATTTTTTTTACTAACAACTTTTTTCGCCGGTATAGGGTGTTTTAAAATTCGATTAAAATAAAAACATGCACTATGCGAGACAGTGGTCGGACTTCTACCACATTGTGGTAGATCTGCCACTTACTTGAGCATCTACCACATCTACCATTCAAGGTCTGAGATCTACCATTCAAGGTCTGAGATCTACCATAACAACTTAAGAGCAATAATTGTCCAACACTAAAAACTATATGGTAACAAAAATGATATAATACAAGATTCCGCATTCTCGGCGCCGATGAAATTTCTCAAGTAAAAGTAAACCAAGCTGAATGGGAGGATAAAATAAACTGTAGAATAGTAGATTTTCCGACAGGAAACGATTCATTGTGTTAAATTGCAAAATATATGTTTTGTAAAAATAATCAATAGCGAAAATGTTAGAAAACGGTGATTTTGGTAAAAGTATTAGCAAATTTATATGCATCTGAAGTTTCTGAGGCGTTGTTTACTTTTAGTTGCGAATTGTCAAAATCGGCAAATCCCAATTAGCTGTTTCTGGAACGTGCCATATTTGTTAGCTACTTCGTGATGTGATAGAAAGAAAAACTGGCAGCACTTCGCAAGGTTGCATAATCTCTTAAAATATGTTCGAAACATATCTGGATATGGAAGAAACTGCTTTACACTGTCAAGAAAAAAATTGCCAAAACTCATCGCAATTTTTAGCAACTTCAATCTTGCATTTTATTATGCTAAAATTAAATTTGTTTTAAAGTTTAATTAAAAAGTTTGCAATTTAGGTGAAACCTTGCAGAATTTTCTTAATTTTTGTACAAAGGTTGATCCAAACCCAGAGTACTACCAAATTTTTTTGAAATCTACCACATGTTTTTCCAGATTCTACCACAGAATTTTTTTAACTGCTCTTCACTCAGAAACGGCTGCACGGTTTTGATGAAATATGGCACTCGGATCTTTTATAACTCTGACTAACATTTGGAATATTTAAGTTTTTGAAACCATCGATTATAAAAAGGCAATAAGATGCCCATGGAAAAGGAAAATTAACCTAAGAATGGCAGCGTCTTGCGCTTATTTGAAAATAGTACCCCTAATCAATACTTATTTGCGTGATTTAGTTATTTGGTAATAAAAAATTAACTCAGCGTTTATACGGCAAAGTTTACCATTTTGCAAATTGTTATTTGCAAATAATGCGTGTAAATAAACGTGGTATATGATTGACACAACCTGAAAATTCTAAACTCAAAACTTTATATTAACAAGAATGAGTTTTAACTTACGATTATGACTTTATGGCCAGTGTACTTTTAATTTTTCAATGAGAGCTTTTATAACACATAACTAACATATTGCCATCGGATTGGCATATCTCTTCAATAAATTCTGTATTCATCACCAATTATTAAACTCTATACATTTTTATTGATTGACCGTGGTAGGTTCCTGTTTCGATTTATGTTCATTCACACAAACAAATTGTATATATAATTTTTTTTTCGTTATTTCTGCAATTTATTAGTTATATACGCAATTATTTCAAAATTTTTTTTTAAATATACAACTGCTCGGCAAATCCCAATATTTAACCTAGTCAATCTACACCAAGAGTGTGAACACCTTATTAGCCACATATTTCACTGTGTAAATACACCTCTGCGCTTCACTCAATTTCCGACACCATTTCAACAGTACCGCGATTGCTTCCGTCGAGTGTGTGTTAAAGTTTCTAAAAATGCGTATGTTTGGGATTAATATAATGAAAAGTGTTAGTTTTCTGCAAAATAAGGAAAACTATGTGTTTTACTTAGCAAATAACATAAATATACGCGCGAGCAGTGTAGTTTAGTTTTCGTGGCGATATTTGTAGTTTCGATGTGGTGCGCGAGTGGCTTGGGCCGGCCCGAACAAGTTTTTTTTAAATTAAATTGAAGTGGAGTTGTGCAATCTTCATCTAATTTGTGAAAGTTATAAGGTGAGTGAATCGAAAAAGCCAAAGAATTATATGTGTATATTTATGTATGTAAATTGCAGGCTTCCTATTTTTGCATGTTTAGAATATTTTCGTCAATAAGTATTGGGGTTTTTGTTAGTCATCTTTGATCCCCCTATATTTCATTTTAATTTATGATCACTATAAATCCCCAGTAAGCACAACAATTAATTGGGTTCGATGGCATGAATTTAGGCGCATGTCGCAACAGCTTACAGCCAACAGTGTTAGTTAAATTTTTGCTGAAGCAGTGATGTACATTAACATTTTCTGGTTTCAGGTGTAGCCTGTCCTGGCATTTGAGCGGCGGCTCGCACCACAAATACTGGCCAAACAACTGCTATTTTCTCGCCAGATGGCGCGAAAAGCATCAAAGAGCAGAAAGTGGAAACTATTCGTGGCCGAAAATTTAACTGCGTTGAAAAATTAGACTACTTCACTTTTTCAAAGGTTTTAATTTTTTGGCTACGAATAGTCTCCACTTTCAATTTGTACTTTCTCTAATTTCTCTGATTTTAGCATTTTTTCGCATATGTGGTGCGAGCTGTCGCTCAAATGCCAGAACAGGGTACACCTGAAACCCTAGTTTGCTGTCTTACACTTATTTATATATCCCAACTAAATTCTATTCTTTTCTAGTAATATAACATTCTCCAATCTTAGCCCTTATATTCTTATATACAATGTCCATAAATAACGTCTTTTTTATAAATTATTTGCCAAAGTTGGAGTGTACTAAAATTGAAGCAACGCTGTGTATTCCATTTTGCCCTTTACAAAATTGCCACAACACTTTTGTCCCGCCGTTTTGACATTTGTGCGTCGTGCTGTCAAAAAACCTGCAAGCAGGCGACGCCGGCAGACGTTTTGGTTAAAAAGTTTAATAATTTTGTTACAAACATTTGAAATAAGTGCATTAAAAACATCTCAAAAATGGCTTTTAAAGGCAATACGAAAGTGCAAAAGGTGATGGTGCAGCCCATCAATCTGATTTTTCGTTACCTGCAAAATCGTTCACGCGTACAAGTGTGGCTGTATGAAAATGTTTCGCTTCGCATCGAAGGGCACATTGTTGGCTTCGATGAATACATGAATCTGGTGCTGGACGACGCCGAGGAAGTCTGGGTGAAGACTCGTACACGGAAGAATCTAGGGCGCATCATGTTGAAGGGTGATAACATAACACTGATACAGAATGTGAGCCCATCAAAGGATTAAATAGGCGTAGCAGGAAAGCGCCACACAAAAGTGAGGTTATGTGCGACTGCCAATGGATGGGCGCGATATCGATGAAGGTAGCATTTCTAGACGTAAACGGTGTTGACTTGACTTAAAACTATGCATTAAATAAATAAAATAAAATAAATTCATAATTACAATAACTTTAAACTGTATGCAAAATGTGTAATTTTTGTAATGCTCCAACAACTCAGGTTGCACCATGAAGGGGAAAATGAAAAAAGCATGTATTTTTACTAAACTAAAAATTAAGTTAGTTTATAATGAAAAACTTGTAATTGAATTTTTAGGTTTGGTCTGATTTCAATGAAAATGAGAAATAAATGTGAAATATGCAAAAACAGAGCTGATAAGCAAGTGTGATTAATTAGTAATAAAAAAAGGAGAACGCAGGAATGGCTGTGAAACTATTAAATTATACACGGTACGCCTTTATAACGACCCACATTAAGTGCTAAATCCTTTGTAAAATGACGCTTTTGTGCTAACTCGTAAATATTAAAATTTTTCCCAGGTGCCAAATGCGCTGCTTCGTTTATGGAACGCTGCATAATTTACATTGGTGAGAATGCCAGTGAGTGTGCCAAAACCAATGCTTTTCTGAATTTGACCAAGGACGCATTGGTGAAGTTGATATCCTCAGATTACGTAAGTAAGCCTATCACATTACTAATTATTCTAGTAATTTTAATATATTTCTTTATTCAATTAGTTTTGTCTCGAAGAGGAGGACGTCTGGCGATGCGTGCTCGCCTGGGCTAAGAATCAAGCTGGCGTCACACAACCCACCGCACATTGGACTGAGGAGGAACGTGCACGCGTTTGTCAACACCTATCGGGTGTGATGTGTCACGTACGTTTGCTGTTAATCGATAGTCAAGTATTCGCAGAGGAGGTTGAGCCTACTGGTGCTGTGCCTATGGAACTGTCATTGGAACGTTATCGTTATGCAGCTCTACACTCCAATAAAACTGGTGGCAGTGGTAGTAGTGTTGGCGTTGGTGGGGGTTCGATGATGCCGTCTGTACCGGGTATGACGGAGGATGATAAGCGTTTGCAGCCGCGCTTAACAGTCAATATGTTCCCAGGATCGCAATTGTTGCGGAATGATAAACTGTATTTACAAAGCGTACTGAATGGGTGGTAAGTAATTGCCACCGTAAGAAACTTAAAAAAAGAATAAATTTTGCAAACAAGCAATAAATATTTTATCGCTACTCATAATATATCTGGTAATTTTAAGGTATGGCATGCCTAAACAATCTTGGCGTTTAGTGTTTCGCGCCTCAACCCATGGCTACTCATCGAGCGCTTTCCACCGTTACTGTGATGGTGTGGCACCTTGCTTTGTTGTTGGCATTGTAAGTAGTACATAAAGGGAAAAGGAAAGTAGTTTACATATTCATTATATTCCCAATTAAGGGTTCGCGTGGCGAGCTAAGCGGGGGCTACACAGATGTTGCATGGGCAAAAACGAGTCGTAAAGGCGGCTATATACATTCGGAGCGCGCATTCTTATTCGCGCTCAATCCCGCTGGTGGTGATCCATCCGTTAAGTTTGATATAATCAAGAAGCCCTATGCCATATGCTATCACCCAGAGTGAGTAACGAATACTAATTATCGTTTGCTTAGCAAGATATGTAATTAACTATTGTTTTCTTTCTTTTGTCATCCAAAAGCTGCGGTCCTATTTTCGGTGCTGGCGCTGATTTGCTCATCGCCAATAATTGCAATACGAATATGGATTCGTATTCGAATTTGCCTCATTCGTATGATGGCCCTAACGCCTCTTACTTGACACTCTTTGGTGATTACAATTTCACGGTTGTTGACTATGAAGTCTATACATTATCCACAACCACAGCCGTCGGCAGCGCAGGCGGCATAGGAACAGTAGGCGGCAGTGGCAATGGAAATAGCAGTAACAATAATAACAACAGTGGTACTTCGGGCAATAATGGCAGTAACAGTAATAAAAATGGTTCATCATATAACAGTAGTGGCAACAACAATAGCAGCGGCAATTTGTCAACGAATATCGTTGGCGGCAGCAATGGTGGGGGTGTGGGTGCTGGCAGTGGTGGCGTTGTTGGCGGCATGCACAAACCAAAGTATGAAAGATATTGATTGGATATATATATATATTTTTTTTAATTTCTTAATGTTTGTACTTCCAATTTGGTTTTGCTGTTATTTATGCTTTTAAAAAGTCTAATTAATCTTTGACTTTTTTCATAGCTTTGCCCCATGAAATAGATATATGTGCACTTAAAATTTATTTAATATTTTTTAAATAATGTACCTACTTGTTTTTTATTTGAGTCCACATGCAAAATCGAGCCTCAGTACTTGTAACTTCTTGAGCTGACGCATATTCAAAATAAAGCTAAATGCTCTGTACTAAGGTGGGTGCAAATCATTCGTGTAAATGTGCGGATGAAAAATTTAGTAGTAAAGCGTTCTCAAAGGAGATATTCCATGTTTGCTATGGATATCTTGTAACAAAACTTAAAGCTGTATCGAATTCGGCCGTTCTTTAACATTGTCTATCACCATGTTTGTACAACGTAATCCAGGATTATAGATAAAAATCGAGGTAAGTTTAATTGCAAATATTGTTGTTACGTAATTTTTTATTTGACTCAAGGAATGTTTCTCGATCGGTCTCAAATTTTAAATTCTATGCTTTAATTAGCTTGCAGGAATGCAGTATGTTTTTCTATCTGGATCAGCCGTTGTTTTTTAGCGACGACTTGGTTCTGCCTTGCTCAACATAGAAATACATTTACATCTTATTTTGTATGAAAATTTAAAATCAAACCCTCCAGGGTGTATGTATGGGATTTCTAGGGAGTGAGGGAGGGGTCTAATTAATTTATAAAGTCATTTTGGGTTTCAGGGCAGCGATTTTTTTTATTATTTTTGAAGTGAAACTTCTTTAGCGGCGGTTGGTTGGTTGGGAGTAAATTGGCAAATTCAAGGGAAATTGCACACGGAAATGGTGCAACGGAAATGGTTGGGGCTGAAACAAGTGCTTCTTGAGTGTATGCATATGGTATGAATTTAACAAAAACTTGCTAAAAAAGGTTATAGAATAACTCTTAGAAAAAGACCAATGCAAGAATGTAAGTAAAGGTGAGTACGTAGATAGATAAAGAAAAGGATGAAGGCAAAGGCACTTTACTTAAGTGAAGGGGAATATTAAAGAAAAAGCTGAGGATGAGGATACCGATAAAAGTATAGATGAAGATAGAGGAAGAAAGATTAAAATAAAGGTAAATATAGAAAAAAGGATACAGATGGTGCAACAGAGACTCAATCTGTGAACTATTTTGGGATTTTAGAGATTTTCGGGACTTATCGATATAATAATCGATATTGTTATCGCTTTTGTTATCGATATGTTCGGAACCTAACGATACAATTATCGATATCGATTTTGTAATCGATATTTTAAACGGTTTTTTATCGATTATGTAACATATTTTTGGCGATTTTTTATAGATATTTTTTTATCGATATTGTTATGGGTTTGTTATCGACATTGTTGTAGATTTTATTATCGATATTTTTATACAAGTTATCGTTATTTTTATCGATTTTGTTATCGACTATTTTTCGATTTTGTTATCGATATTTTTTATCGATTTTGTCATCGATATTTTTTCGATTTTCTAAATAATTTTTGTTATAAATTTTGTTATCGCTATTTTTATCGTTTTTTGTTATCGATTTTGTGGTGATAATTTTATCTATTTTGATATCGGTATTTTTTATCGATTTTCTAATAGATTTTTCTACCAATATTATTATCGATTTTGCTATTCAATTTTTATCGAATTTGTCATCGATTTTGTTATCGATATTTTTGTTGGTTTTGTTATCGATATTTTGTTGGATGTTACTATCGATTTTGTTATCGACAGAGTATAAAGATAAAAATGATGAAAAAAGGAAAACAGAATAACATAAATGTAATTAGAAGGAACAGGGGTAGAAGTAGGGATCTAAATAGCAAAAAGACAAAAAATATAACCTTAAGCAAAAGCGGATGTATGTACATACCGTCGTTTAAAGTGCAAAACCGCGTATCAACAAAATGCAAAACCGCGTATATGAAGTTGTAAAAATTATTTTCTAGAGGCCAAAAACACTCATATTTGAAAATGGTTCTCTTTTTTTATATAGCAATCGCATTTCTGGCTAGTATATTTCAGGACGAATGGATAAGGATTGAGCCAACAGCTTGTGTCCGCAAATTCAATTTTTGGAAGCCAATGTTATTTACGCGGTTTTGCAGATTGACGATACGCGGTTTTGTACTTTAAACCACGGTATGTATGTATGTATATTGGTTATGAGACAAAATAGATATGTAACGTAAGTTTCACTTCTCCAGTGTGGCACAGGCGCACTTACTTTTTTTTAATTTATTAAGTGCAACCATACCCATCATGGAGCACCTGGTACAAGAAATGCTTAAGAGAGTTCCTATGACAAAAAAGAAACAAACATCAATGTCTTTAGCGAAAGAATTGATAGCCTTGTGCTTGCGTGTAAGTAAGCTCACCACCCAGCGGATAACGACAAGTAAGATGACTGCGTATAGACACAGGGCAACGATATCATTACGGGGCACCGCTCTAACACCAACTAGCCTCCAAAGCCAGGTACGACGTTCCGATAGGTATTTGGTGACGCCACTGATCAAGAGGACTTTGGGAATATTTAAAAGGACAGGACACGAAAGACGCTGTATGGTTAGAGGCGAACTTCACCTTTGATCATAGTACAAGGCTAACCCTGCTACAAAAAAAACCCTGTGGACTGAGTGGGCGAACCTTGACAAAAATGAACTGACCGTGTTTTAGACAGGAGCTTCGACATCAGACCACGACACCACCTAGGTTACGATCCACTCAAGCCATTGATGAGGCGGTGGTTAATTTAACCGCTACCCTGCTTGCCAGGTTGAATAAGACTTGTCCGTCTCGTCCACCGGCTGTTCCCTGGTGGAACAAGGTGCTTCGTAATTTGGGAGGTGAGTCGAGAAAACTTCTAAACCAGGCCATCAAAACTAATTTTGAGAAAGACTGGGAACGCTATCGCTGCGCTCAAAGGCTAATTCACTCTGCGAATAGGGCCTCTTTTAAAGAATACTGCAGCGGGATTGAAACCTTGGGCCAAACTGCTAGGCTGGTGGAAGTTCTGAAAAGAACTTGAAAGAGTTACATAATAGCGTGATGCAGGTGACTCCTCTCTCGCAACTTCATATAGCTATATATTCAATGTATTCACTTGCGATTACTAGTACCATGAAATTCTTACCTCTAAATTTTTGCATCTTGAATTTTCCAAAACATCGCAACAACGAACTTTTTCCGAAATTCTTGCTACTACTGGAAGTAAGAAGAACACACGAAAATGAATGTTAATTCCATGCTATGCAACTATTGCATGTCAACAGCAATGCCGCCAAAAGTCTAAAGCAACATGTGTCGACAGTGGCAGCAACAGATCTCAATTTCAAACAACATACAAGTGCAACAACAAGCAAAAAAGTTGCATGAAACACAAATAATTTAATGTAGTGCAACAAAAGCGACAACTACTGTAGCTGACTGGCGAGCCAACAGCAACCAACAACTAAATGCAAGTATGGAAGTACATAAGTAAGTATGTAAAAATGCAATATGCATGCCTATACGTTCGCCTTTTTAGCACCAAATGTCGCTGCTGTGTTGAGACACAAATTTTCCATTTAAAGTTATGCGCAAAGGACACGCGACAACACTGTGCCGACACTTGTTGCAGGAAATCCTGCTGATGCAGCAACTCTTTCATTTCCTTTCGTACCTTCTTTGGGCTGTCGACTGTAGGTGTTGTGTTTTGTAGCCGGTGATTTGCAACTTACAAGCGAATCAGGTGTTAAATACGCGAGACACATAAAAATGGCAAGCGAATTGCAACAAGAACAACGCTAAGAAGTGTATGCAACAAAATGCTACATGTTAAGTGAAAAGTTGGTAAAAAGTTGAAGAATAAACCAACTAACGGGCATATGTACCTAAGCTTAGAAAACTCTTTTGCTAGTTGTTACTCGTCTGTGGGCTGTCTACCAGCATATTGTTGTAGTAGTTGCTGCCGTTGCTGCTGCTTCTGTTATTGTTGTTAAGTTACATTCGTTGCAGTTGGCGAGCAGCAGGTGACAATTTACAGCTTAATTTAATTTGTTGTGCCAAGCATCAAGCAATTTGAGCGCAAAAATGTTTTCCTTTGCTTTGTAACAGCTCACTGGGCTGTTAGCATGCGGCCAAATACTAAAGACTTTGGTAGCAAACTCGTTGAATGTTGGCAGAAAACAAACATCTGGTGGTCGTCATTTGGTGGGAAAGTCGAAAAAAAAGATTTTGATTAAATAATTTAATTTATATAGCTTAGAGATAATTCAAAATCAGTAGTAAGATATTTATTTATAAATCAAAGTATTAATACAGCGTTAGAGGAAGAAGAATAATATCTGAAGTGTACAAATTGTGTGCCCCGACGTTTGTAAAATGAAACCAACAACTTATTTCGGCTATTCGCCAGAACTTTAAAGGCATTTGTGTTATCAACAAGTAGGTCTATGAACGTTCATCTTCGCTCTGGGGTGGCTCTCTCCGATGGGGATGGCTGGGCTGGGAGTTCTATCTGGATTTTTTGAATATACGGATAATCCGGATATTCGAATATCTGGATAACAAAATGGACAGAAAGTTTAACGGACATTAATCAGACATGGGGATATCCGAATAACAAAAGAGAACGGATATTAACCGGATATCCGGATTTTAATCGTACACACGAATATCCTAACGGAAAGTCTTTCGTAATACAACTGCCCAATCTGGCAATTATCCTTAAAGCTCTTTTTTGTCTTTCGAAACAGTTTGTCTTTTTTCAATATATTTTCTTAAAATTAGATGAGATTAAAATTTAAACAAATAATACCTTTCTAAAATTTGAATGAAATTAAAAAAATATATATTTCTTTTTAATACAAAAAAATCCAGAAATTAATAAAATAACAAAAACAAATAACTTAACGACGAGCATGTCTAAAAGTTAAACACATTCTAAAAATAGAAATATTAACAAAAACCAACAACCACATCACTTCTACCATTTTTTCAAATTATTGTTGCTTTTCCACAATAACCTTTTCATTAAAAACGTCCTTAAGCTCAATAAAAATTGTTAAAAAAGCTAAAGTTCCTAAAAAATAAATTATTTTTTTTTTGTGAAATAAGATTATCTAAAAATTAAAATACAATTAAATTAAAAAAAGGGATTAAATAGGCGTGTAAACATGGCGGTACAAGATAGCGTTGAGCTGAGCTAAAGGGCAAAAAAAAAAAATATTAATAAAAATATTTTTATTTGTTTTTTGTTTTCTAACATTACTAATAATAAAAAACGTTTATATTTTCATTTCCTTCTGCTAAGCGAAAATTGCGTGTTGAAAGTAAAACGCAACCTCGTTTAATGCCCTAAAAATCGACGCGTGAGCGATTAAAATGCCATCAAGCAGCACTTGAAGGCTTTTATGCAAAAAATATTATGTTTTCGGCACTAAAAATGATCCCATCTGCACGCAATAAATTTGAATTCAAGAAATAAAGAAATCGATTGAGTTAAAGTTTGTTTAATAATAAAAATCGTTTCAAATTACCTGATAAATAGCTGCTTTTATGCTAGCTGATATTGGCACGCGCTTGCGTGCGCGATATAATTGCTAGCCGCCATTCTTTCTGATTCAGGGATTTACACATTTTTTTCGCTTTAAAAATTATTCAGTTGTGTTTTCTTACTAATTCGTACATAAAATGGTATGTAAATATGCGAAATTAAAATTGGTTATTCCCATTAATATCATGGGTTTGGAGAGAAATTACATCTACGAGCACATTTATGTATATTTATACCAGCATACTACCCTGCCTATTTTTAGTTCATACACTCTGTGTGGCAAAAAAATTGATGAGTGTATGAAATATAAGTGGGCAGGTTAGGATATCATTAGGTGGAGAGCGAAATTCAAAGATATTATATGGCAATTAGAATTTATTTGATATTTTTTTTACGATTAGTGTGAAAATCGTCAGTAATTATCTACTTATTTATATAGTGGGCATCCCGTGCAAGAGAGAGAGAGACCAGAGAGTAAAATCATACTTCAATATTTTCTTCCTTTTTTTTTCTCATAAACTATTTCCACACAAGGATTTGCCCCACGACCGAATGCTGGAAAGAAGTTCTAGTCTTTATTCTTTATCCTGATTCTGCAGCTTGAAATCAGATTTGAGTATGCAAGATTTCTCACTCAACCACAGTTTTTGGCTGCCAGATAACTGCAGTGTTTTTTAAGTTGAATACACAGCAGTGAACGAAGCTGAAAGGATGCTCATCAAATCCTTTTTTTACCAGCACTTTTTGGCTAATTATCGGAAGCAAGGGCGCCGGCGAAAACAATGAAAGGATTAAGCGCAGATAGACCTGTCTGCACACGGGATGAACAACTAGCGCAAATACGCAAAGGATAGCGCTAGTGCCAAATAAGAAGAAGAATAATAATAATCAAATTCAATATATACTTTTTCAGCCGTTTTCCATTAAAAGTGCGTTTCGTGGTATCTTTGAAGTCGATTTCATTTGAAAAGCACCGATCTGCCACGTTTTGTGTGAACACCTGCAGCCTCGGTAGGTGGCGCTTTCAGTGTCCACATACATTTTGCAAGGGCCTGCCCCTTTCGTTAAAATACTGTACTGTTGGTATCTATGATTTCGTACGCTTCATAAGATTGACGAATTGGCCTGAAATTTGGAAGAGAGGAAGAATGTTATAATAAGGCTTGGTGTGACTGCTTTGTTAGAGGTGCGCAAGGACTTGGATTCGATCCCTGGTCCAAACAACATCTAAACACTATAAAATATGCATTGAATAAAGTGCGAGAATCAATGATAAGAAATATTGTAAATTTCAAGCAAGCAAGATCCATTCAATTAAACACCCCAGCCACGCTAAAAGCCGCTTTCGCAACAATTATTGCATATTTTTCATAAACACTTTCATACATACCAACAAACATACATATATACATAAGTACCTCGCAAGTAGCCGCAAAGGCGAAAATATTTTTCTAGTCAATATTTCGCGGCACTTTGCAAATTTGATTGCATTGCAGTCAAATGCGGCTTTTTAATGCGCGTAAATAAATCGTCACATATCGAAATGGTTGTAACGGCTTTTTTCCAATTGTAAATAATAATTCGAGGTGTGTATGCTGATTTGTGCGATATGGAAGTGTGTGCGTATGTTACAAGTACAAATCTATGCGATGCGCATTGTATGTATGTATGTATGTATGTATCCAGGCATATCTATTGCCATATCGCATAGCGGCTTAGCGCATTAATTTCGCATATTTTCGGTCATATAATTGCATATTTGTGCGAAAATTTCACCTGTTTGTGGGCAATAAATTTGAAAATGACCGCAAACAAAAGATTTAAGCGACAAACGTGCGTAAGACTACAGGCGACGATAGCATGCAGACAAAAATCTATACCTAAGTGTCTGGAAGTCGCCATGTACGTTGTACGCAGTTATACTTGCAAAAGGTGAAAGAAATCGTTGACAGTCGAATTAATTGCATAAATTTGTATTTTTTAAGTGACGATTGGTATAAATGTATAAATACTTACAAACGTATAATATTAAAGCCTTGTAGTGCGGCAGGCCGAGCCAGCAATCCGGTATAGTTGCCCATTGGGCTTTAGGACAGTAGTAGTTTTTTATTATTGACGGCTAGGAGTTTGGGATTGGGGAGATCAGGGGGAGGAGACAAGAACGGTCTGCTTTATCCGTAGAACGTTTTTCGCACGTGCAATTTGGAGCACATTCTTTGAAATTGAAGACATTCGCTCGGACAGTCTTAAGTGGTCCCCATTTTGACAGCCTTTTCGGAAGATCCGCATCTTAGAGCCATTTGGTTAATACTCGTAACACATCATGCGAAGAACCTTATATTCTTCCCCGAATTATTTCTTTTAAAAATATTTTGTAGTAAAATTTCAATCAGGGCTATCACCGAATCCGTCGTAATCCTATTTTTCGTGAAATTTACTAAAATGCTATCACTAAATCCAAATGGCTGCTAACGTAGCTTATACTTTGATTACACACGTTCGTAGCAATGCGGATTCAGTGGTCGCATTTTCGTAGATTTCACTAAAAATCGGACTTCAATGGATTCTGTGATAGCCCACAATACCTTCGGAAATTTCGAATTTTAACCCTTAAGTGATGGAGCTTGGGAATAGTCCTCTTAAAGCGTTTCGTGAACTAAAATAAATAGTTCGGTTTCGGAATAAATAAAACCACCTTCTAAGCCACTTAGCCAGACCATTTCTCAATGACTAGCGTGAAGAATCTGCATACATCTGCGTATGGTTCTCCCAGACGCACCTGAAAAGACCTCGTTTTCTACATGAACAGACACGTCTGTGAGGCCAATGGCATTAAAATTCTGTAAAGGCTAAGGAAAGTTCATCTTGTGGTCAGCAAAGCTTCATCACTTCAAGGCGTTAAGTATACGATGCTTAATCAGAGCCCGGAAAAGTGAGTTGTCCAGTGACTAGAAAATTTAAATATAAGATTTTATGAAAAACCTTCACAAAAAATTTCCCCATTCAGGCGCATATTTATTTGAAGCTTTCACGTCGACAGGCTAGCTTCTATATATAAAAGTTGCGTGAGTAATAAAAACTGAAATTGGCATCCCGGATAGTGTCGCCGAAATTTGTGAGGGAATGTTTGGCCCCCGATACAAGGGCAACTTATTAAATGCCCAAAAGTTCTCTCTGGAAATCAGGGCTCCAATCGTCACATAGGATAAATTTAACAAGCACGATTACGATTTCTATTGTAGTTGTTAATGCGTTTTCCGCACGTTACGACATAGAAAGTAGAACATTTAAAAGAGTGAATTTTAAAAAAATGAAATAGGCATTTTATTTTAAATATTAATGTAATGAAATTAAAAACTTAATGCATATTGCTTCTGTAATATATATACCTTCTAATGTAAAGAGAAAAATTGACAGATAACTATGGGCCTACTACTGGACATTTATTAATTCGCAGCTCGCTTTCAGGCAACGAGTTCGCTTCTTAAGTCTTTCGATTGTATGCGCACTCGCATGTCAATTAAATACAAGGAATTGACAGCAAACCGCAAATCAGCTGGAAAACTACTTAAATATGTATGCATTTACCTCTTTCATTGTGTATTTATGCACGTGCTGCTGTCGAGTTGTTGCAAGTGTATGCGAAAGCGCGCACAGCAATTAGCTGTTGGCACTAATTAACACTTGGGTTCCCAAAAGGCAAGGCGAAAACAGCGCACGACACTGTCAGCATAAGAAGCATCCCAAACAGCAATAGCAATAGTAACACCAACAATTAACAGCACCATCAAACGACTACCAAAGCTGGCAATTCCGCTTGCATTTCACACATTCAACTCCACGCATGCGCCTTGCGCAAAACGCTTTGCGCGCAATTTGCAACACGCATGTGTATACCAAATATACATATGTAAGTGTATATACTTATATTTGTATGTACGCACTCAACGTAGCGCAGAAGTAAGCTGCTGTGGTGTATGCGTGTAGCGTGCGAGCACAAAGTCAGCGCGTGCCCCATAAATGGATAAAGTGTAGCGTGGCGCAATAAGATGCGCGCTGCGAACCAAGCATTCATCCAAGGTGGACACTCTGAGCAGTCTTTGATCTAACTGTGGTTGTTGTTGGCGGCGATGCGCATTCGTCCGCTGGTGGCTATAGCAATCCTTTTACGGCCAGTCGCATCATACAATCGGTCGACTCTTTTTAATTGTGTGCGTGCGTGTGGCGTAAATGAAGATCTTTGCCAAGGCAATTGTGCGCGCGCCGCTTCAAGCAATCAAAAAGGAGCGCAGCATCGCTGGTAGTCTCGGCGGCACCGCAATTGGCACCGCTTGTTGATCTTTCGTGTTTTGGAATAACAAATTTTTTGCACACGCATGCACATACATATGTATGTACTTACACTGGCAGTTGGAATATTTGTTGCCCAAAATGCGGTGGTTACTTTTTAGTTTTGTTTTTTTTTTGAGAATTTCTTGGTGGAATTCTTATTTTCGTTGTAGTAAGCCACTTAGCTGCCGCATAACAAATCCTTTGGGTATACAATTCGCACCTGATATCATCGGCTTTTGAACATTGCTTTTGGTGTGGCGACAAGCAATTGTTTTCATTCGTTTTATATAAGTCTGTTTGTTGTTGGATGCTTGCTTATTATCGGCCGACGACTTTAAAATGTAATGTAAATATTTTACTACTGGAAACATGCCACAATTATCGAATTGGCAACGACGCTTTTGTGTATTGAATATGATTATTGCTATTGAAAGTCTATGTACTAACCATTTTGTACGAGTTGTTAAAAACGAAAAAAATACATACATATATACATATATGTAGTAGGTTCGGGAAAACATATAACTCAAATGGGACTATGAGGGCAAAATAGCAAACATATCAGTACAAGTCAATTAAAGGACCAATCGCGCTGCGCACAGCCACCCAAAAGGATCCAGGTACGATTTTTGGTCCAACTACCATGAAAAAGTGCTTTTCTTAAAGCGATCGCCCCTTGTAAGGTTTGTGAAAGGCTTCTCATTACAACCAACTGTAGTTCGACAACTTGAGATTTTAGGGATCCGATCTAAATTTGATTTTTTAAAGCGTTAGCGTCATTAGCAATGTGAAAAGATTCATGCCTCTGCGGATCGGAAGTGGCTAACAGAAGACCTCATCAGAGGCTTAGTGTGATATTTCCCCTGAAACGGCTGCACTGTTTTCATGGTGTAGTCGCAAAAGGAGCCCACAAGTTAACAAGCCATGAGAAAGTACCAGACGAAATAGAAGGATGGAAGTTAAAGGAATTAAAGTGGATTAAGAAACCAGAACTGCCTATATTCGTTCAGTTTGCAACCTAACTCTAAGGTTACCTACAGGGTGATTGCCTCGGTTTCTCCAAACCGGTTTCCACAGAATTTTTTGGAAATCTATACGAAAATTTCTTGAAGTACTTATTTTTGGAATATCGGATAAACCGGTTATTTTCATTTCATACAAATCTGGACCTCTTAATAAAAGTTTTAAGTTTTTCGAAGTTTTCAATGCTTTTTCCAGTTTAAGGGAAATCCCTAAATAGTTTTAAAATTACAGCCTAGGTTACTTATCATATTTGTTTTCAATAAATAATGTTTGGCGCTTGTTTGGTCGAGCTTCTCCTCTGATTTGTGGTCTGATTCTTATGTTGTGACACAAATGGGGAGGTCTATTCTATTATTCCACCTCCGAAGAAGTTTATTTTTATGGCTGATGTACACTTGGAGGCTTGCTATTTTCTGCCGAGGAGCGACCGCCATTTGAAAAAACTGCAACAAAAAAAAAATACAATAAAGTATTACCGTGAAACTTTCACTGATTTTTATTTGTTTTACTTTTGATCTGAAAAAAAATGTGAATTTATTTTTATTTACTCTCTTTTAACTAAAAGCTATCTTTACTGTTAATAGCATTTCCACTGTATGAAAACTAGTTAAAATAAAACCAGTTTTTTTTTATTTCGAAATTGGCAACTATTCTTATTTTTCAAATTGCAACTTTTCGAATAACTCAAAAACCGGGTTTGGAAAAAAGGCGAATTATCTAACCGCCTAACACCTGCACAGGATTTCTACTCGGAGGTCCTATCAGGATTTCCGTCTACCAAACGCTTACAGTATCTTCCAAGCTGATATTTATGTTAAATGAGGTACCCAGTCCCCATTAGCGGCATAAGAGTTCAAAGTAGTAAAATCGGAAATTGGCTTCACTGGGCCATCTCAACGTGACTCTTTGCTAAATTGTCGAACATACCAATGTCGATGGAAGCGAGACAGCTGAGACCAGGCCCGGCTTAGAGTCGCCAATAAACGACGTGGACAACTCCATATAATAACCCTTTAGCAGACATACCGCCTATAGACTATAAGCCTTTAAATATGCCCGCGTTTAATAGGAATAAACGGGGGACTTTCCTTAACACAACAGATCTTCAGCATCTTATCACAAGCGGCACCACAGTATACATATTGCTTAGATTGTGAATATCAACGTGTTCTCTGTGCAAAATCTGTCGCAATGAGATTGAGGATTGACCATTCTCCGCGTCGATATCCAGGCACGTAGCTGAGGTGACTAAAATACTCTGGGTCGTCCTTTTTCACCAGTCGGGATGATATAGCGGAGGAACTCTTCGACCTCTCCAATTGCAATTGTGATGGGAAATAGTTCAACAGTTTAAAGCTCTGATTATTCCTTCCTTTCTCTTTGTAAAAGAGCGCAGGTTAGGCGAATTTGCGAATTTTCCTCCAATCACAACTAACAAAGATGTTTCCAATTCCAGGAATGTAACTATCCACATACGCTCTTCTAACCTAGCATAACCTACAGCTTTCTTTGCGCTCGTGCGCTATGATGAGAGCCACACCACCCGAGGTGTGAGCCCTCAAACACCGAGACACCTATGTTGATACGTCTAAAATTTTGGGAGCTAAAAATAAGCTAATCCCACGCTAGGTACCACGCCACTGTGGGATCAAAGGCATGGGAGTCGCTGACTCTTACTAATTCCTATCAAATGTTTTAATTTTTCTTCAGACAATTGCAATTTGACCGTTCTGTGGAATGTTGAAAATGTCAATTCCATCCACCCAAAAATCGAATATGAAAATAACATATGAATAGACACACGATATTGCAACAAAATAGTGTCCAGCCCAAATGACCGCAAAAAAAGTAGAAACCAACTGTTAAAGTGCAACAAAATTGATCGAAACAGCCAACGAACGAACGATTGCCTGAACGAATGAGAGGTGATCCAACGAACGATCGACCGACCCAGCGAGCGATGAGGCAGCAATCGAAAGATCAATCGATCGATCAGCAGCGCTGCAAAGCATTTCACACACCACAGCGCTTCTTCCGTCAGCTATGTGCCTTGTCGGCTAGCTGCCTGAGCTAATGTGCAATGACCATTGCAAATAACAGAAAACACAGAAATATCAATACGCTGGGACAAAAACAAAGCAAACTAATGTAATGCAATAACAACAAACACAATGTTGCGACAAGGCAATTTTCGCTAGTCCACGCGCAGGCGCAGTCAGATAGACGACGGGGCCGGGGCGGCAATAGCGCGCACATATTGACATGAGCAAGTGCATGCCAATACGAGTGCGGCCATAAGTGCATCCACATGCACTCGGAGTATGTTTGTAAGTGTGTGCATATGCGCATTTATGCACAGTACTCTGCACATTAGGTCACGTGTGGCTTGTGACCCCTATGACCATATTTTGCATTGCTTTGCACTGCCTTGCGCGCTAGTGTGGCACGCCAAAAAGTGGCTGATCGCGCGTAGTCGGCGTAGCTCGATTGCATATACGACTGGCTGGCTACGCGCATGCGCATGCGCACTTACCGTTGCTGCTGTTGTTATTGCTTGTTATTTTTACTGTTGTTTCATGTATTTAGCTGCGTTCGAACGCCCAACCGTTGCCAATGCAAAAATTGCAACGCCACATAAATGGGCAAAAATTCAATGGAATTCGGTGTTGCTGTTTTTCGACTCCTCTCTTCTGCTTTTTTCATAGTTTTTTTTGNTCGATTGCATATACGACTGGCTGGCTAGCTAACTGGCTACGCGCATGCGCATGCGCACTTACCGTTGCTGCTGTTGTTATTGCTTGTTATTTTTACTGTTGTTTCATGTATTTAGCTG
>NW_016164298.1:23453-32243 GCF_001687245.7 Rhagoletis zephyria | reverse complement strand
TTTTATATATAACCTTTTATGTAAAAAATCAAAAACCATGGTGTTTTTATATTTTTATATGCCTTAGACTTCTGTTACATATACTTTAGCTTTATTTTTAACAGGGCTGTGGGTGAACAAAACTAAACACTATTAATTATTTGTTTTAGTTAAATACGGTATTCAATTGAATTACTAATTAATAATTTTTTTGTTTTTTTTGTATAAGAAAAAAATTGGTATTTTTTCCTTTTAAGTGTTTCTCAAATTTTTATATACGAAATATGCAAATATGCATATTAGACGAAAGGGGGTTTAATCGCCTTAACAACGATGCCAACTTTTTTGAATCGGTTAGTATTTTTTGTTTAAAATGTTTTTTTTATAACCAAAGGTATTTTTTTATTTAAATGTGTTTTTTCTCAAATTTTTATACAAGAAGTATACAAATAAGCATATGAGAAGAAAGGGGATTTAATCACCTTTACAACGATAGTAACTGTTTGAAAATCGGTTAGTAATCTTTTTGTTTAAAATATTTTTTTTACAAAAAAAGTAATTTTTCTTTTAAATGTGTTTTTTCTAAAATTTTTATGTACGAAGTATACAAGTATGCATATCAGAAGAAAGGAGATTTAATCACCTTCACAAAGATACCAATTGTTTAAAAATCGGTCAATAAACTTTTTGTTTAAAACATTTTTTTTTACAAAAAAAGGTATTTTTTCTTTAAATGTGTTTTTTCTCAAATTTTTATGTACGAAGTAAACAAATGTGCATATCACAATAAAGGGGGTTAAATCGCCTTTACAACGATATGAATATTTTAAAAAGCAGTTCAAAATTGTCTGAAATATTAAGTTTTTAATTTTTCGAAGATCTGACCTTTGACCCGTTATAGCTCCTGTAATATTAGTTTTCGCAAAAAAATTTATATACCATATAAATAAGAGTAAAAGGCGGACAACGTCTGTGTTTTTACTTTTTTTGATTTTTACATGCAATAATTTAAAATAATTTTTTACCAAAGGTCCCATTTCGGACTTCGAAGGCCCATATCTCAATTTCGGAGGCTAACTTCGAAAAATGGGGAACTAACTTTTTTTACTTATGACTCAGTCTCTTTAAAAAAGTTGGTTTGGTCCAATGCGCAGCCGAGTGCTGTACAGTGTTATACATACAGTGAAACCTCTCCTAACGGACACCTCTATTAGACGGACATCTCCCTTGGGCGGACATTTTTTCCTATACCAAGTTTTAAGTATAAATTTCGGAACAAATTACTCTCTCTTAAGCGGACACTCTCTTGGCCGGACGCGGACAGTTATTTTGCATAAAATTGACACAAAAACCTCTATTGAGCGAACGCGAACCTCTTATCGACGGACATTAAGATTTCTTTTCATAACAAATCAAACAAAAACCTCCGTTGAGCGGATGCGAACTCCTCATAAGCGGACTACTAAATGGAAAAGGGGGACTTCCCGTATAAAATGTGATTTTTATGCACACATTTAGTTTGGTTTGCGCAGTGGTTTAGGTTCGTTATTTGAATTATCAGAAACCCTTGGAGAATCCAATTCCAATTCTGATGAATTTATAACAATAGATAATAATAAATACATGGATCGAAAATTTAGATTTCTGGTTGGATTTTGTTACTGATAAAAACATGAAACTATTGATGAAAAAGGTACTGGCACTGAAAAAAATTCAAAATGAAACTTACGTCAATCGAAAATTTTCCAGTTTTTTATGTAATGAATCTATGGTTTCATGTAGTTTATGGACTGAAATGTAATATTTATTTTTATTTTGTTATTACTTAATATGTACTTACGATTAAAGGTAATTTTCTGTTTTGTTTAAATAAAGTATTTAATTGTATTACTAATTAGTAAATTTTTCGTTTAAAATATTTTTTATAAGAAAAACTTGGTATTTTTCCTTTTACGTGTTTTTCTCAAATTTTTATATACGTAGTATGCAAATATGCCTACCAGAAGAAAGGGGGTTTAAACGCCTTTGCAACGGTACCAATTGTTAAAAAATCGGTTGGTAATTTTTTTGTTTAAAATATTCTTTTTTTATATAAATAATTTTTTTTTCCTTTAAATGTAGTTTTTCTCAAGTTTTTATATACGAAGTATACAAATATGCATTTCACAAGAAAGGGGTTTAATTGACTTTACAACGATACCAATTTTTTAAAAATCGGTTAGTAATTTTGTGTTAAAATTTTTGTTTTTATAAAAAAAGGTAGTTTTTTCTTTAAATGTGTCTTTTTTTACTTTTTAAACACGAAGTATACAAATATTCCTATTAGAAGAAAGAAAGCTTAATTGCCTTTACAACGATACCAACCTTTTCAAAATCGGTTATTAATTTTTTTGTTTAAAATACATTTTTTTAAAAAGGTATTTTTTCTTTTAAATATGTTTTTCTCAACTTTTTTTAAACGAAGTATACAAATATGCATATAAAAAGAAAGGGGATTTAATCGCCTTTACAACGATACCAATTTTTTAAAAATCGGCCAGTAATTTTTTTGTTTCAAATATTTTTTTTTTTATAAAAAAAGGTATTTTTTCTCTTAAATGTGCTTTTCTAAAATTTTGATATACGAAGTATACAAATATGCATATCGAAGGTAAGCGGATTTAATCACCTTTACAACGATATACATTTTTTAAAAATCTGTTCAAAATTTTTTGAAATATAAGGAAATAAATTTTTCGAAGACCTGAACTTTGACCCCTTATAGTACTTGTAATATAAGTCTGCAGNATATACATTTTTTAAAAATCTGTTCAAAATTTTTTGAAATATAAGGAAATTAATTTTTCGAAGACCCCTTATAGTACTTGTAATATAAGTCTGCACAAAAAAAATTGTATACCATTTAAATAAGAGCAAAAGGAGTACTACGCCTATATTTTTAGGTTTTTAGTTATTTACATGTAATAATTTAATATAGTTTTTTACCAAAGGTCCTATTTCGAACTTCAAAGGCCCATATCTCGATTTCGGAGACCCGCTTTGAAAAACGGAGAAGTCACTGTTGACTATGACTCAAGCTCTTAAAAAAAATTGGTTTGGTCCAATACCCAGAAAAAAAGATGATTTTGCCGTACAGTGTAATCGGTGAAAGGGAAATTTTTTAAAAGATGCGTAAGTAGTTTCCCGCCCTATTGAATATTCTTTGTCCGAGAACATCGTTGTGCCACTGAAATACAAAAATTACATGTTATTAATTCTATCATTCTGAAAGGGGACAGCCCCCTCATTAAGAAAAAAATTCGCTAGTTCATCCCTTAACTGAAAGGCTTCCGCCGGTCCTCTGCGTACGTGAGTTGTCATTGAACTTAAATTTCTTCTATTTAAGTCCTGTCGCCAATCACCATAGTGAAGCACATTATCTGATCCTTCACGGTCAACATAATTATTCGGACAATACCAACGTTTTTGGTCATTTAGCATTATAAAATTATGCAAAGCAATGCACCCCAACACAATATTTTCGCAATTATCTGCACTGTAGTCCATTGTTCGGCGAATAATGCACCATAGAGCGCTCAAAATTCCAAAACTATTCTCGACTACTCGGCGTGCCCGCGAAAACCTGTAGTTAAATATTGGTTTGCTTTTAATTAAATTGGTACCTGAATATGGCCTCATTATATTTCGCTTCAAAGGAAACGCATTGTCTCCTACAAAAAAGTGAGGAAAGGGTTCAGCTCCACTGCGCAGCGCTCTATCAGGCGCTAATGGCAAAGTATTCGAAATTAGCGATTGCCCAAATTCCGAAACCTGGAATATCTCTGTGAAATAAAAAAATAAATGCAAACATTGAAGTTCGGATTGCCGACAATTATTTTATTATAACTTGCCTGCATCACTTTGGCTACCATAGCTTGCTATACTAACGGCCGTGAAGTATATTTCGCGTCACAAGCGGCCATTAAGACTATACTATGAAATTTCTTGTAGTTGAAGAACATCGAACCGGACTTCCTNTTGGTACCTGAATATGGCCTCATTATATTTCGCTTCAAAGGAAACGCATTGTCTCCTACAAAAAAGTGAGGAAAGGGTTCAGCTCCACTGCGCAGCGCTCTATCAGGCGCTAATGGCAAAGTATTCGAAATTAGCGATTGCCCAAATTCCGAAACCTGGAATATCTCTGTGAAATAAAAAAATAAATGCAAACATTGAAGTTCGGATTGCCGACAATTATTTTATTATAACTTGCCTGCATCACTTTGGCTACCATAGCTTGCTATACTAACGGCCGTGAAGTATATTTCGCGTCACAAGCGGCCATTAAGACTATACTATGAAATTTCTTGTAGTTGAAGAACATCGAACCGGACTTCCTAGGGCATTGTAAGGCGATGTGTTTCCCATCAATTGCACCTACACAATTTGGCATGTTCCACATTGTTTGAAAATCGTTGGCAATATATTTATACTGCACTTCGGTGGGTTCCGCTACATAGATAGGTGAAAGCAATCGCCAAAACACGTCGCAAGTTTCCAGAATGATATTACGCACTGTTGTCCTACCCAGCTTATAGCTCCAGGCTAGAGTTTGGATTGGTGCCGCATGTCCCAAGTGCCTTTAAAATGAAAAAATTATTATGCATTGATTTACAAACGTATTGAAAAAACCTTAAATTATCTTACAAAAGGGTCAACGAAACACGCCCCTCGACACCAATACGTTATCTTGGTTTGCGCAAAGCATCAGGCACCAAAGTAAGCAACAAGTTGTATACCGAGCGAGTCATCCTTGTGTGTTGGAACAATTGCCCCTCCGTCATGTCCTTTATTATTTTAAACACTTGACGGTGGTACCCCTTCTTTAACCAATTCCGGTTTATTGGATGGATACCCCACCGCCTAATTCTCTGTTGACGTCGGCGCATTTTACATGCTTTGTACATTTTAATTAAATCCAAAAACATTTTGCACAATCTTAATTTTTCTGAAATTTTTTAATTTTAAAATTATTCACACAAAATAGCGTTTTCACAGAATTTAAATAACGGAATGAAATTTCAAACAACTTGAGCGAAACAAAACGAAATGTCAAAAGAAAACGCGCATATCAAAACGAAGAAGAAAATGTCAAAAGTGCGATGACGTGCTGAGTAAGAATATCTACGTTTCTAAGAAAACTAAGTTAAGTCTAAGTCTTGGCTAACTTACGCTTTACGCTCCATCGTTTAGTCGTTATAGGGAATTTACATGATTCAACTTTCACAGGTGATTAGTTGAACCAAAAGTTGAACGAAAGTAGGCAGCCGACCAACTTCATTGAAAGCGATTAGTGGAAAGGCCGTTTACACCAAGCGATTGTTGCTTTCAACTAAAAGTCGCCTGTAAAATCGCCTCATGAAAATTCCCTATTAGCGAGACAGCAACGAATCAACATCGCGAATGGGTATTCTGCTGTGTTTCTTGATCATGAATCTGACCCATAAATTTTTAAAATTCAAAATGAGGATCAAATAACTTGTTACTCGGTTTTTGGTAGTATTTCGCATTTTTTATGGTGGCTGATTACTAATCTGAAAGCTGGTTTCAAAAATCCAATATAGCGAATCCAATATGGCGGACAAATTTTGAAATATGTATTGAATTCGCTCGAAACTTTTTACTCTGGGNTGGCAAAGTATTCGAAATTAGCGATTGCCCAAATTCCGAAACCTGGAATATCTCTGTGAAATAAAAAAATAAATGCAAACATTGAAGTTCGGATTGCCGACAATTATTTTATTATAACTTGCCTGCATCACTTTGGCTACCATAGCTTGCTATACTAACGGCCGTGAAGTATATTTCGCGTCACAAGCGGCCATTAAGACTATACTATGAAATTTCTTGTAGTTGAAGAACATCGAACCGGACTTCCTAGGGCATTGTAAGGCGATGTGTTTCCCATCAATTGCACCTACACAATTTGGCATGTTCCACATTGTTTGAAAATCGTTGGCAATATATTTATACTGCACTTCGGTGGGTTCCGCTACATAGATAGGTGAAAGCAATCGCCAAAACACGTCGCAAGTTTCCAGAATGATATTACGCACTGTTGTCCTACCCAGCTTATAGCTCCAGGCTAGAGTTTGGATTGGTGCCGCATGTCCCAAGTGCCTTTAAAATGAAAAAATTATTATGCATTGATTTACAAACGTATTGAAAAAACCTTAAATTATCTTACAAAAGGGTCAACGAAACACGCCCCTCGACACCAATACGTTATCTTGGTTTGCGCAAAGCATCAGGCACCAAAGTAAGCAACAAGTTGTATACCGAGCGAGTCATCCTTGTGTGTTGGAACAATTGCTCCTCCGTCATGTCCTTTATTATTTTAAACACTTGACGGTGGTACCCCTTCTTTAACCAATTCCGGTTTATTGGATGGATACCCCACCGCCTAATTCTCTGTTGACGTCGGCGCATTTTACATGCTTTGTACATTTTAATTAAATCCAAAAACATTTTGCACAATCTTAATTTTTCTGAAATTTTTTAGTTTTAAAATTATTCACACAAAATAGCGTTTTCACAGAATTTAAATAACGGAATGAAATTTCAAACAACTTGAGCGAAACAAAACGAAATGTCAAAAGAAAACGCGCATATCAAAACGAAGAAGAAAATGTCAAAAGTGCGATGACGTGCTGAGTAAGAATATCTACGTTTCTAAGAAAACTAAGTTAAGTCTAAGTCTTGGCTAACTTACGCTTTACGCTCCATCGTTTAGTCGTTATAGGGAATTTACATGATTCAACTTTCACAGGTGATTAGTTGAACCAAAAGTTGAACGAAAGTAGGCAGCCGACCAACTTCATTGAAAGCGATTAGTGGAAAGGCCGTTTACACCAAGCGATTGTTGCTTTCAACTAAAAGTCGCCTGTAAAATCGCCTCATGAAAATTCCCTATTAGCGAGACAGCAACGAATCAACATCGCGAATGGGTATTCTGCTGTGTTTCTTGATCATGAATCTGACCCATAAATTTTTAAAATTCAAAATGAGGATCAAATAACTTGTTACTCGGTTTTTGGTAGTATTTCGCATTTTTTATGGTGGCTGATTACTAATCTGAAAGCTGGTTTCAAAAATCCAATATAGCGAATCCAATATGGCGGACAAATTTTGAAATATGTATTGAATTCGCTCGAAACTTTTTACTCTGGGGTAAGGGAAAATAATTGTATGGGTGTCGCAAAAGCGCGTAAAAAGAGTATATTGCACACTTTACAGAATAAGGTTTTATGAATTTGGAGTCGAAACTCAGAAGAACTATTTATTTTTTTTCTATTTAAATATCCAGCCTAATTGCGTAAGTCGTAAGTTAGGCTAAATTGTTCAACTCAACAATATTGGCATTGTCTACTGTCGTGCTGAAATAAGTAAACGACGAAAATTGTCCAAAACTATACAGTGCCGACAAGTTTGTCTGTCTTAATACACTAGTCGAGTCGAAATTTTAGGCAACAACATGAAATTTTTGATACTATTCGACTCTCAAAAACGAGTTGCATTCGACACGACTCACAGTGAGGTAATTGATATCGATATTGGAGATACATTCAAAAAATTAATCTCAAAGTAAAAAAGAAGTTTTTAGTACCAAATGAAAGTAAATAAAATTCTACGTCATTATGTAACCAAATATTTGCCCAAAAATTTACCGTTTTCTTGCCATATACTCTTAACGCTGTCAGTTTTTCCTCTTTATGTGCGCAAAGTGATAAACGTGATTTATTACTTCATATTTCTAAGGTGTTTCTAAGTTTTCTTTAAAGATAAACCAAAAACGGCAATGGTACCTTCTGATTCAGGTATTTTATTTTATTGTTAATAGAAAGCAAAGTGTTTTCATTTATATAAAAAGTGGCCGTAATTTTAGTCTGATTTCAATAATTTTCAACCATTTTCTTTTATGTGGCAAACATAATAATCACACCGAGTTTGTTACATATTGGTCGAACTGGTACCTACAGGGTGTCCCAGAAGTAACGTGCCAAACTTTAGGGGAAGGTAAGTGGGTGGCTAAGCTCACTGATAAACAAAAAATTTTCAGGTAAAAGTGTCACCGTTTTTGAAATATTTACATTTTTTCGAATTTAAAAAAAATCGTGCCTTTTCATGTGTTTTCTTTAACTGCAACTACAAACCGGGCAATACTTAGTAAATTTTTTACCTAAAATACTTCCAGATAGTTGCCTCTCCATACTCAAATGCAATGTAGTTAAAATATATTTAGGAACCATCATAAAATTAGGACTATTTCTGGGTCGTGAAGTATTCGCTCGGACTCGAAAAGAAATATATGAAGGTAAGACTTTTACACCTTTCTTGTTTGCTTTCTTGTTAACTATCATTTTTCACTTTTTAAGGTCGCATACCTGGAAGGCGTGGCGGCGAAACAGGACGTCCTGCAACGGTAGATGCACGGGACGGGACGGACGGGAATACAAAAAACTACAGTTCACAAAGCTTTAAAAGACCATCGATTTCATCCCTACCACATTCAACGTGTTCAGGCTCTACAAGAAAGAGATTACCTGGCGAGGGTTAGATTTTGCCGTGAAATGTTGCGAATGCATGAATCAGACCCCAACTTTTTTAATAAAATAATTTGTAGCGATGAATCATCATGCAAACGTGATGGTTAGATTAATTTACATAACCTTCACAGTTGGCAGATAGACAATCCTCACGAAGAATATCGTTCGCAGTACCGGTACAAAATAAATTTATGGTGCGGTATTTTTAATTGTCAGATATTGGGAC